>NC_134493.1:6526973-6759473 GCF_040206685.1 Ascaphus truei
TTCTTTAGGTAAATAGAGATTGCCCACATTAAACTATTAAAGTAAAAAAATAAATTAAAAAAAAAAAAGACTGAACTGCAGCTTTAATGGGATGCAGCATTACCAATGAGCTATAAGACTTACTGATGCTTTTGTAGTGAATAAAGGTGTTGAAGGTAGATAGAACACTCCCCTATTGACATTCCATACCCACTGCATCTGTAATCAGCGCGGCTTTAGGCTAAGTCACCAGTCAGCACTGGCATGCGCGCCCGGCAGGGGGGCGGTGCGCGTGCACAGCGCTACACCGCGATCTGCGGTCTGAGGGGAGAGAGAACGTTTGCGACGGGAGGGGGCGTGGCGTTGGTTTGCAGGGGCGTGGCCATGACGTCCCGCGGCTGGTTTGCCCTCATTGGCTGAACCGCCGGCGGGGACGTGGCCACGCCTCCGTCGCAAATGCCAATCTCAAATTCTCCTGTCTGCCTGAAAACCTGTCGCGCACCGCTGGGG
This sequence comes from Ascaphus truei, assembly GCF_040206685.1. Lineage (NCBI taxonomy): Eukaryota > Metazoa > Chordata > Amphibia > Anura > Ascaphidae > Ascaphus > Ascaphus truei. Next base: position 6,527,463 of record NC_134493.1, read on the forward strand.
AAAGGTGCGCGACAAGGTAGGAACTAGGACCGGAGGAACTGGGGGGGCAGGGCTTGATCGCACAGGCGTGCGCTGTAGTAGTTGGTGGGACCGCAGCCTTAGGAGCCTCTTCCGCATGCGTGCGGAGGCATGTGGAAATGCAGGCGACAGGCAAGTTTAAATATACGCGCTGAGGTGAGCAGAGGAGCGGTCACGTGACAACAAACATCCAATGGGGATGAGGGACCAGCCCCGCCTCCCGCCCCGCCTCTTGCACCACCTCCGCCACGCCTTCATCCCACCCCCAAAGCGCGCTCACTGCCTCACCTGTCAGGCTACAAAAAAGCACCAGCTTCTGCAGGCGAGGCAGAGCAGGAGCGCGGCCCAAGGCACCATGCCCGAGTCCTTAGGCTGTGGCCTGGGAGGGAGCGGGGCGTGCTGGCACACGAGCGCTGCGCCCTGCTCGGCCGTGCAATGTGTGGCTAGGTGCACGCTCATTTGGGGGCGTGGCCGCAACGGCACTGAGCTGGTTCGCCCTCATTATGTGAACCGCTTACGCGGCGCGCTTGGAGGCGGCAAATTCAATTTTGCTTGCTCTGCAAGCATCTCAAGCCCCGATGCTCACCCTGGCCAGACACATTATGCATAATGATGTATACCAATTATAAACTGGGTTACGATATATGTGCTGTACACCATTGATCTTAATCAGGTCCACCAACAGCGGGGGAGAAAGGGTACTGGCATCCCTGGCCCCGTGGGTCAGGGGGGCCCGGCCGCCCGGGCCCCCCGCTTGGACAGACGCCTGTTAATGAAAAAAAAAATAGCTGAAAAAAAATTGCGGTGTCTCCCTGTGGTAGCGCCGGAAGTAGTCTGGGTTAAGCTTCCAGCACGCCGGCGTGAGAGGGAGTCCCGGCTCGCGTGGGAGCTGCATCGCGAGACAGGTGCTTCATGGCCGGTGGCAACTGCTGTGACCCCCCCTCCCCACCATCGGGCCAGCATCTGCCCCCGCAGCACACTGGTGTGCGCGTGAGAAGTGGCGTGGTGCCTGCAGCGCAGCCGGCGGCAACTGCTCTGACCAGCCGCCGGGTCCCCCGCTGCACCGCCACACACCCCCCTCTGCACCGCCACACCTCCCCCCCCGCATGACAGGGCCGTCCCGCCACCCACCGCAGCCGCTAGACAACCCCCGCAGCCCCGGGAAACCCCCGTACCGCCGCTCCCCCGCAGCATTGTTCCCCCACCCCCAGCACCGCCGCCACCACCCGCAGGCACCGTCATGCCGCGCCGCGCCACCCCCCCAATCCCTACAGGTAAGTCTGATTTATATATATATATATATATATATATATATATAAAGCAGAAAATAGCCGTGTTAGTCCGGTTGCGATAGTGCAGAATAAATGAGTTCTTCAGTATTAGGTGATACCTTTTTTATTGGACTAACAATTTATGTCATAGGACAAGCTTTCGAGAGTTCTCCTCTCTTCTTCAGGTTTAGCAATACTGATTTACACAGGAATCTATGGCTAAAACAGTGTATAGAGAGAGAGAAAAAAAACAGATATTTACTGTAGATAAGGTAGGGTGTTAAGTGTTTGAAGCCAGGGGACAGTGTCAAAGAAAGGTGGGGAGGGGAAGGGATGCTGGGGGGGGGGGGAGGGAGATAAAGTGTGGATAAGAGTTGAGGCAAGCAGGATAATTACAGACAATTTTGGTAGGGTGTGAGAAAACCCATGTCCACATTAAGTCCTTTGGTTTTGGTGTCAAAGAGTCTTTTCAATGGAATGTTTAAAAGCACCCAAGAACGGAAAACATTTGAGCTCAGAATGATAAGACTCTTTGACAAATAAAATACAAATAAAGTGTTTCCTCTGTTTCTGGTGTGTTAGATGAAAATCCCTATGTGCCTAACATATTGGTAAAATTAAAATAGGGGGACTTTAATTCATCAATTTTTATATAACTCTATAAAAATTACGTTAGATGGTTTTTCATGATTTAACCCAAACGGCGCTCACAGCAAATCTCATCACTCTAGGAGCTTCCTAGCGAAAGTTAGCTAAAAGCCAATTGCTTAAACTGCAAAGCGCTGGGTTTTAAAACCATTTTTTCCTTTATAAGGTTACAGGAAAACACTGCCACAGTTTCATTTAGAAATCACATTAGGCTCTGTAGAGGGAGAGGGGGTTGGCCTGGCATTAAAGGGGTTGCACCCCATATGGCCACCCCCTGACCTCACCAGGGAGGCAAGGGGTTAACTGTACTGCGCTCCAGGAAGGTTGTTTACACCTTGTCATGTCATGAAAATGTATGTTCCCCTGTTCCCATGTTTCATTATAATCCTGTATTTTAAAGATGTTTTAAAGTGCATTTCTGTATCTCCATTTTTTGGGGGTCGCAGAGAGTTGTTTACACTAAGTACTAATCAACCGACCAAGTACTAATCAGCAGACTCTGCCACTCTAATTGTTACCTGAGGGTGGAGAATCATCAAACTGGAGTGGTTTGTAAGTGTTATGTCTACACCTACAAACAATGCAGATATTTCATTTGGTAGACTGGTCGTTGCCCCTGATTTAATTATGGGGCTACTCATAGAGTCCCAGTACACATGGGCTAATTAGCTGGGGGGCATGGGTTAATCTGTGTCTCCACGTTAGAGATTGGATACAGATAATTGTTCACCAATAGTCTGTATTCAATGTTAAGAATAGGTTTACACAGGTATATAAACTGTGTCAACCCTACAGTTTTTAGTTGTGCTTCTGATTCCACCTGGAATGTCACCGGATTGCTGGAGAATTGCTAGCTGATACTTCTCCATCCCCCAACCCTAAGTAAGTGTTACCTTCTTGTCTGTTAATTGTACTATATTGCTGTGTTCACCTTTTTAAGGAATAAATATAATTTATTATATCTAAGCCTCGTTCAGTTCAACCCAGATATTTGGTGTTCATTATATCTTATCATAAGCTACCGTGACAAGCTCTATAATTAACTTGTGGCAGCGGCGGGATTGAACTGAACCTATATTACAGTGTTCTGTGGGACTCTGTCATATAGTGGGAACTCGAGAGTAATTGCGAGTTCCTGGGACTAAAGATATTCAACACACAGTAGTGCAACAGTTAACACAAGTTGTAACACCACCTCACTGCTGCGACTGTGAACCATGAGCGAGGCTGAAGGCTCATCCAACATGAGGACCCAAGCTCAGCTGAAGGACAAGTACCGTGAATATGGACTGCCCTATGAGAACCAGGCGGTCGCAGACATGGTTGACGCAATCGGTGACTATGAAGCCCGGCTTGCAGAACCTCAGGATATGGCTCAGCTTGCCCTTATACAGCCACCCGGAGATCAGGGAAGGAACCCAGTGCCGGGGCGGCGGAATCTCGGGGAGGGAACGAGTGCACCTCCCGGGAGCAGTGCAACAGGAGGGGTTCTGGTTACTGCGGCTACCAGTCCGTTCACCCCTGAAATGTTGGCACTGATTACTGCGTGGGGTGACAGAGGGACTCCGGAGGAGCGGCTGCAGTTTATCACTATGGCAGTGAACAGACCCGCTTATTGCCCTCCTGTCCAACCCAACCAAGATGAACTCAAACTGGATCAGCACAGTCTCACCAAGTTCGTGGAAGGTACTGATCAGATCGACAGTTTTCTAAAGAACTTTGAGACACAGTGTCGGCGGTACAAAGGGCTTCCCCAGCATAGGGTTGCACGTTTGGACACCTTATTGTCCAGCTTGGCTAAGCAGACGATGATGGCGCTTCCAGATGAGTATGCTGATGACTATGACCACCTCAAAGAACTGTTATTGTTTCAGTACGGTTTTACCCCTGAAGCCTACCGGGGTAAATTCCGGCAGGAGGAGTGGCAGCCCCAGGAGTCCTATGTTACCTACGTGACCCGCATGGCTTTGTACGGGATACGCTGGGTGGAGGGCTATGAGGCACGGACTTACCAGCGCCTGCTGGACCTCATCTTTCAGGAGCAGCTCATGCAGCAGTGCCCGCCGGTGGTGAGGGCTTGGGTGTACGACAAGAAGCCCAAGCCTTACCAGGAGGCGGCGAGGTTTGCAGACGACTATGTGGCCAGCCGAGCCCTGATGACCGCCAAAGCAGTAGCCAAGGCGGCGGTGGCGGCGGCACCGGCCAGAAAGTCTGCCAATACCCCCCTATGGACTCAGAGGCCGCCTGCGGGCAGCAGTCCACCGAAGGAGGGGGAGCTCCGGCACGAGCGCCGATGCTACAACTGCAACCGCCCTGGTCACATCAGACCAGATTGCCTGGAACCCCTGCGTTCCGGTGGACCCCATCAGGGGCAACGCACCCCAGCTGCGAAGCCGGTAGCCCACGTGTGGGTGGCTTCCACCAAAGACTCCGGACCGGTCATGGAACCAACTCCCAGCGAGACGTCCCATGACACACCTGTCCCGGTTTCATCGGTGCCTACAGCCAGGAGCGGCGGACATCTCAGCGCGGACCTGCAGCAGACGGACGGCCGGAGCAGACATCTCACCCTGGTCACAGTCAGTGACCGGCAAGCAGTCGGCTTGCTGAATTCAGGAGCTGCAGTGACCCTGGTCCGACCTGATATGGTCCGGCCAGAGGAATTACTCCCAGGCCCTGGGATACAGATCACTGTGGCCGACGGAGAGCCACGTTTCCTGCAAGTGGCCAGAATCTTTTTGGATTGAGGGAGGGCCAGGATGTGCGGGAGGTGGGGGTTTTACCGGTTTGGATGCCGATGTTCTTCTTGGCAACGATCTGGGACCGATGACCTGCACCTATGACCAAGTGCCCAAGCCCGCTGCAGGGCGGCGGTTACCCGGAGCCAGACAGCGGCAATGGCGGCGGTGCCAGTCCCCCAGCCTTTGGGACCAATGTTAGCGGAGGGTGCAGAGGAGCCCGGGGAGGTAAGCCAGGACCAGTTGCAACCACAGACTGACTTACTGTTTCCCCTCACCCTTCCCCATTCTACGGACAATGACATGACTGGGGGGTGGCCAGAATTAGGAGCCCAGTTTAGGGAGGCAGTGAAGACAGAGCCTACCCTGGCTGGCGTGAGACTTCGGGCGTCAGAATCTCAGGCAGGGGAAGGCACTGAGCACTGCCTATGGGATAAGGGACTCTTGTATAGAGAAAAAGGGAACCCAGGGATAGAGGAGGGATTGACCAGTAAGCGACAACTAGTAGTGCCCCAGGGGTACCGACAGCAACGGTTACGGGTAGCTCACTCTATTCCGTTAGCGGGACATCAGGGGGTCAACAGAACGCGAGCCCAGTTATTACAGCGTTACTACTGGCCAGGGGCATCTCGAGATGTGGGCACTGTTACGCCGGTGCTGCCCGCAGACCAAACCCGTCCCCTGAGCTGAAGGGGGAAGTGGTAATACACGCATCCGCAGCAAAGGGAGCGTGTCCGGAGTGTGGTATGAAGCGTTGCCAGGCCAGGTGTAGTAAGGTAGACAATACTTGCCGGTACCGGTTGTAGAGATAGAGTGATGAATGCCTTGCCGAGGTCAGGGAGTGGAGAGTGGAGATAGGTCATAGTCCGAGCCATGTTCAAGGGGTTACCAGAGTGAGCGTTGTCCAAGGAGTACTGAGATCGAGAGCCAGAGAGGGTAGTCGTATAAGCTGCGTCAGAACCTGTGAAAACACTGAGAGAATCCAGAAGTACTTCCATACAGAGACTATGTCGAGCAAAGACTGAGAGCAGAGAGGAGCTAGATAAAGCAGGAAGGTCCAATTAGGAACGGAGGCGGGACAGGAAGAGCTACAGGGAGACACTGCAGATTGGTGCAGGCATAACAGGCCAGGTGAGTCTTGTTAGTAACCTGAGTATGCCCGTGCAGTGTGCGGGGGTGGAGCCTGAGGTCCGGGGGACGGGAATAAGAGTGTGCAGACTGAGCGTGCTCCGTAACGCGTGTGAACCGAGCCAGTGGATGGTGCAGGTGTGCGTGCAGCAGGGCGTGGGCGCGCCCGGCGCTGAGCAGAGGAATCGCCGAGGGGAGTGATCCCACGACGGCGGCAGGGGCGAGGAGCCGTGGAGGCCGGTAAGGCAGGATTGTTTTGTGTGTCCAGGGTCTCCCTGCGGGGAGGGAGTGCTCTGTGTGGGGAGCGAGGAGAACGCTGATTCCTGACAGTACCCCCCTCTTCAGGAACGGCCTAAGGACGGTCCAAGAACGGTTTCTCTGGAAACTTTTTCCTGAAGGACTTAAGAAGGGCCGGGGAATGAATGTCCTTTGAATGTACCCAGGATCTCTCTTCAGGGCCAAAGCCCTTCCACTGCACCAAGAACTGGAGCTGACCCCTGGATAGGCGAGAATCCAAAAGAGAGTGAACTTAGTATTTCTCGTTATTTTGTACAGTAATGGGATCCGGTTTACGAGTCTGATCCAGAAAGAAGTGACTGGAGATAAATGGTTTTAAGAGGGAGACATGAAAGACATTGGGAATCTTCATACTGGGTGGTATTTGGAGCCGAAATGCCACGGGATTGATTCGTTCACAAATAGGGAAGGGACCCAGGAACTTAGGTGCCAGTTTAGGAGATGGTACCTTGAGGTGGATATTCCTAGAGGATAGCCATACCAAATCCCCTGGTTTGTAACTGGGCACCGAACGACGACGACAATCGGCCTGTAGTTTCGATCTGCGGGAGGAGTTGAGAAGGGTAGACTGAATCCTGGACCATGCGGTTTGGAGGGAAGAAATGCGTTCATCTACGGCTGGTACTCCAGAAGGAATGTTGGGGATGGGAAGACAGGGAGGATGGAACCCATCATTTATAAAGAAGGGCGACTCCCGGGTGGACTCGTTTTTTGCAGAATTGACGGCATACTCTGCCCAAGAGAGGAGTTGAGCCCAATCATCCTGGAAATCGGATATAAAACATCTCAGGTACTTCTCCAGGGATTGATTGATTCTCTCCGTTTGTCCATTGGACTGAGGATGATAGACGGAAGAGAAAGAAGAAGAGATGCCCAATCTCTTCGTGAAAGCTCTCCAAAATTTGGATACGAACTGAGAACCTCTGTCAGAAACAATGGACGAAGGGATCCCATGAATCCAGAAAATCTGCTCCGTAAAGATATCAGCAAGGGCGGGGGAGGTGGGTAATCCTTTAAGTGGAATGAAATGGTACATATTCGAGAACCTGTCCACGACCACCAAGATAGTGTTCATTCCTCTGGACCTGGGCAACTCCACGATGAAGTCCATAGAAATGTGGGACCAGGGGCGGTCGGGAACTGGAAGGGGTAACAGAAAACCCTGAGGCTTTTGACGGAGAGTCTTGCTTTGAGCGCACGTGGGGCATGCGCGGGTAAACTTCAGAATATCTTGAGACATCCTTGGCCACCAGAAATTCCGACGAATGAGATCAGTAGTCTTCTTAAAACCTGGATGACCTGCAGATTTAGAGTAGTGACCACAAGACAGGACCTCTGGAACAAATTTGGATGGTACAAAGAGTTTGTTGTCGGGAACGACCAAGTCCTTGGGAATGCGTCTCTGGGAGTGCAAAATCTTGTCAAGATTCATGAAAGAAGACGTGGCGAGAATCCTCTCTTGTGGAAGGATAGTCTCCAAAGATTCCTCTGGCCTCTCTTCAGAAGAATGTATTCGGGAGAGTGCGTCTGCCTTTACGTTCTTGGTCCCGGGGATATAGGAAAGGTGAAAATCGAATCGAGAACAAAAAAGAGCCCAACGAGCCTGTCGTGGACCAAGGCGTCGAGCGTTCTCTATGTAAAGAAGGTTCTTGTGGTCCGTGAGAATAGTAAACGGCTCTTTCGACCCCTCTAGCAGGTGTCTCCACTCTTGAAGAGCCATCTTCACGGCCAGAAGTTCCCTGTTACCCACGTCATAGTTCCTCTCGGCAGACGAGAATTTCTTGGAAAAATATGCACAGGGATGTAACTTATCTTGGGGCGTGGGTCTCTGGGAAAGAACGGCACCAGCGCCGCAATCAGAAGCGTCGACCTCCAGGACGAAGGGAAGTTCGATGTTGGGATGACGGAGAATAGGTGCGGATATAAAGGCTTCCTTGAGTGTCTCGAAGGCGGAGATGGCCTCGGATGACCAAGCAGAAGGATCAGCTCCTTTTTTGGTGAGCGCAGTGAGGGGTGCCACAATGGTGGAAAAACTCTGTATAAACTTACGATAGTAATTAGCGAACCCTAAAAAACGTTGTATGGCCTTGAGAGAGTTGGGTCTTGGCCATTCAGTGACTGCTTGAAGTTTACCGGAGTCCATCATAAACCCCTCATCGGAAATGATATACCCCAGGAATGGAGTAGAGGTCTGATGAAAGGTGCACTTCTCCAGTTTGGCATACAAATGGTGTTCACGGAGACAGGAAAGGACGTAGGAGGTGTGGCGTATATGGTCCTGGAGATCTTTGGAAAAAATCAGGATATCATCCAAGTATACAATAACAAAAATATTGAGTACCTTACGAAAGACGTCGTTAATGAAATCCTGGAAGACAGCGGGAGCATTACATAAGCCGAAAGGCATTACCAGATATTCGTAGTGTCCACTACGCGTGTTGAAGGCCGTCTTCCATTCATCCCCCTTCCTGATGCGCACCAGGTTATAGGCACCACGTAGATCCAACTTGGAAAAAATCTTGGCCCCCTGTAATTTATCGAACAGTTCGGTAATAAGGGGAAGGGGGTAACGATTTTTAATAGTGATGTGGTTTAAACCCCTGTAGTCGATGCAAGGCCTCAACGACCCGTCCTTTTTCTTGACGAAGAAAAACCCAGCCCCTGCTGGGGAATTGGAGTGACGAATAAAGCCTTTCTTGAGATTCTCCTGGATATATTCATCCATAGCGTGATATTCTGGTAACGACAAGGGGTGGGTCTTGGACTTGGGTAGGGAGTAACCTGGAACTAGATCGATCGGACAATCGTAAGTCCTGTGTGGCGGCAAGAGGTCTGACTGTACCTTATTGAAAATGTCCCGGAATTGATGGTAAACGGAAGGTAGAATAACTTCGGGAACAGAGGTATTGGCCAGCAGTTGATGAGTCTCGCCTGACCTCGGCCTCCAGGAAATGGGAGCAGAGGAAGTCCAGTCAATGATAGGATTGTTAAGCTGTAGCCAAGGAAGACCAAGGGTGATGGGTATCCCAGGAGCGTGAATGGCATCGAGAACTAAGATCTCCTTGTGCAGATGTGAGGACAGAAGCAAGGGAGCCGTCTCTAAGGAGATGTGGGCCGGGGTAAGCGGACGTCCATCGATACCGACGAGTGCGATGGGAACCTTCTTTCTCACGAGTGGTATGCGGTTTAACCTGGCGAATTCAAGATCCACGAAGTTTCCTCCAGCTCCTGAGTCAATGAAAGCGGCGGTAGAAGTCTTGAACTTATCGCCTGAAAGGGAGACTGGAAATGTAAATTTCTTAGGGAGTTCACCTTTAGAAAGGGGACGTGGAGACATTACACCCAGAGAGAGCCCCTCTGTACTCACTGGGTGTTCCTGTTTCCCGGACGCAGTGGACACTCCCGAACCAGATGTTCCATGGATCCGCAGTAGAAACACAATCCCCCGGCGTGGCGGAACTGCCGTATCGGTGTGCGGATGCGTTGTACCCCCAATTGCATTGGCTCTGGCAACTCCAGTGCAGGACAAAGAGGTATGGTAGCACTTGGGGAAGCAGAAGTGTTGCTGGGAGTACTGGAGAACGGAACTTGAAAGTTATGGACGCGAGTGCGCTGACGCTCTGAGCGGCGTACCCGGATACGTTGATCCACTCGGACAACCAAATCAATGAGGACCTCCAATTGATCCGGCCTGGATTAGCGAGAGAGTTCTTCCTTGATGGGATCTGGCAGGCCTTGCCAGAACACGGAGATGAGAGCCTCTTGTCCCCAATACAAATACAAAATACTAAATGGCGCTCAAAACACTCTATCTAAGTGCAACAGTGCAGTAACAGTGCTAATATACAGTGAAATAACACAAAATACTCGTGCACAAAAATATGAAAAAAAGGACACTCAAACCCTTCACGGACTAGTTCCCACGTCCACACTCAAAGCAAAAACGAAATATCAGGGGAGCGTCAGTATCTGAAATAAAATAAATAAACTACCATAGTGCATAACGTTACAATAAAACATTGAGCAGGTAGAACTCCATAGGAATATGCTAGATTATGGATGATAAATCAAACATCAGTCATAAACCAGGAGGTTGGGAGAAAAAAGACCCAGTAGAGAGACACACAGCCAAGATGTTAAAATGCCAAAAAACACTTTATCCAACAATGATAAAAAATCAAGGCTTACAGGATACCAGATGATATAAGGCGTTGGTTTTAGAGTGATCTTGATGCCGAGTCGCGACCTCGGGAAACCCCCTCACACAACCGCCTCATTCACTGGCTCCGTCCTTGCTGCTAGTCCACGCCGACACGTCACTTCCGGTTTGCACGCTGGTAGCTGGCGTCACCGGAGCTGCTGCTGCAGACTGTAGCTTGTCTCCCTCTAGGATCTCACGCTGAGGGTTACGCTCTACGCGTTTCGCCGTGCAAGTCGACGGCTTCGTCAGGAGTGCTTTAACCCTAAGAAGGCTATCTTTATATACCCTCCATTATTACATTGACCTTTTCTCCCATTGGTCTAAATGTAATTCGATTTAAATTGACTAAGTCACTAATTGCCCTTACATACAATTTAAATCGTACACAAAGTTTATACAATGAAATTAAAATACAATGTTTAATATAATCAATTAAAAAAACTTCATTATTTGCAAAACATTTGTGATAGTAAAACATATACTAAAATACATAAAACTATAGAAAAAACTATAGTATGAATACACAACCCCCACTGAACTTAGAGGATGCGGCGATTGTTGTATCTCCAAAGACAAAAGAAGGAAAATATTATCAGTACAGAATATCAGTTTTTCACAGTCACATAATATAGCCAACTTTATACTTTTCAAGGGATCATAGATTTTAAAGGAAAGCATTTAACTCGAAATCAACATTTAAACCCAAAGGTACCAGTGATTTCAGAGTAAAGATCCAAAAACTCTCTCTTTTTTTCAAAGTAGTTATTCTATTTCCCCCTCTCCAGTGTGGTAGCACTTGCTCTAACACAGTGAATCTGAGACCTGATATATCACTGTTATGTTTTTGAATGAAATGGTTAGACAGATTATGTGTTGTTACACCTCTCCTTATGTTACCCACATGTTCCAGCACGCGTGTTTTTACTGGTCTTGAGGTTTGACCTACGTACTGTAGTCCACATGGGCAACATATAAGGTACACTACATGATCTGATTTGCATGTTAACATTTGTTTAATCTGAAACCTTTCATTAGTGATATTTGATGAGAAACTAAATTTATCATCACATCTATATTTACATGCCAAACATGTTGTGCAGCCATAGAAACCTTTCGATTGTGTAAGCCACCTATTCCCATTTGATTGTACTTTTGGTAATGCACTAGGTGCCAATTTCTCTTTTAGAGATTTAGCTCTCCTAAAAATAACTGTAGGCCTCTCTGGGACAATGTCTCTTAATACAGGATCATTCTTGACAATATGCCAATGTTTGTGGATTATTTTTGATATTTTTTCAGACTGTCTATTGTAATTAGTACAAAATGAAAATTCAAAATTTTTATTAGGTACTTTTTGTTTTGTGTTATACAATAGATCTTTTCTGTCTATATTCTCTGCTCTTACAAGAGCATCCTTAATGATCCTGTCATCATAGTTTTTTTCCTTAAACCTATTTTGAAGAAAGGCAGACTGTTGATGGAAATTATTATCATCTGAGCAGTTTCTCCTAATCCGCCTTATTTGTCCATATGGAATATTATGTAACCAGTTCGGATGGTGACAGCTCGTAGTTGATATATAGTTATTAATATCTACGCCTTTGAAAAATGTTTGTGTTTTTATCTGTCCCTCCTCAATGTAAATTTCCAAATCTAAAAAATTGACCTTTTGGTGACTATATTCACAATTAAATTGTAGATTCAGTACATTATCATTGAGGTATTCTATGAATTGAACAAGACTTTTTTCATCTCCCTTCCATATGAATATGATATCGTCTATATATCTACGCCATAGGCACAAATTTACACCCAGCTCCGCAATAGACCATATATGGTCCTCTTCCCATGCTCCCATGAGTAGGTTTGCGTAGCTAGGTGCAAATTTTGTGCCCATGGCAGTACCTTGTTTTTGTAGATAATAGATCCCCTCGAACATGAAGTAGTTGTGTTCTAAAATGAACTTTATGCCATCTAAAATGAAATTAGCCTGTTCATTAGGCATCTTTGGATCTTTGGCTAATGCTCTGTCAACTGCTTCATGTCCATCCCTATGATTGATACATGTGTATAACGAGGTGATATCACAGGTAACTAGAAACCATCCATCTTCCCAAATTTGATTATCCAAAATACGCAGGATATCAGTGGTATCTTTTAGGTAAGATGGAAGTTCTTTTACAAATTTTTGCAAATAGACATCTATATAGACGGATAAATGGGAGGTTAAGGAGTCTATGCCTGCAATGATTGGTCTTCCCGGGGGGTTGGCTATATTTTTGTGCAACTTAGGAAGATAGTAAAATATGGGCTTTACAGGATTATCTCTGTATAGGAAGTTGTATTCTTCTGTATTTATTACTTCATTCATTTTTCCCATATCTAACAGGATTTTTAGTTCTCTCTGAAATTCTACTGTAGGATCTTTTTTCAGAGGTAGGTATGTTTGACTATCACCTAAAATTCTTTGAGATTCTACAATATAATCCTTTCTATCTAAGATGGCCACTCCACCTCCTTTATCGGCTTGTTTTATAACTACCTGAGTGTCTTCCTGTAGAGTTTTTAAGGCCTTTCTTTCAATGTTACTTAGATTATTCTCAAATCTTTTTTCAGATTTGACTAACTTTTCAAAGTCATTTTGGACTAGTTGCGAGAAAACTTCTAGATTATTGCCCTTTACATGCTTTGGATAAAAAGTTGAAGGTAATTTAAGGCCTGAATGAACCAAAGTTTGTCCCATTTCAGAGGTTTTAGTTGTGCAAATTACATCTGCATCTTTCTCAAGATTGTCAGCTGTTCTTTGCTCAACTTCTTTTGACCTGAAGAATCTTTTGATAGTTAATTTTCTCAGGAACCTCTGAGCGTCTACAAAAAGGCCGAAGTTACTCGGACCCACTGTTGGAGCAAACTTTAAGCCCTTAGAGATTAGTGATTTTTCAGGGTCTGTAAGGATTTTTGAGCTAAGGTTAAAGATGTTATTTCCTATCTTTTGCTCTTTTTGAGATATTTCTTTTTCTCTTCCTCTTCCCCTTTTTCTTCTGTTCTTACTCTTTTCCTTTCTGATGAAGGATCCCTTTTTAACAGTGGGGCATATTTGTTCGTTTTTTGAAAGGAGGTGGACGCACCCTCCCCTAAAAAATCCTTCTTATTACCATTTTTAGGGCCATTTTTAGTAAACAGTTTATCTTTCTGAATTTCTCGCTGTTCTTGTCTATATGTTTTACTATCACAAATGTTTTGCAAATAATGAAGTTTTTTTAATTGATTATATTAAACATTGTATTTTAATTTCATTGTATAAACTTTGTGTACGATTTAAATTGTATGTAAGGGCAATTAGTGACTTAGTCAATTTAAATCGAATTACATTTAGACCAATGGGAGAAAAGGTCAATGTAATAATGGAGGGTATATAAAGATAGCCTTCTTAGGGTTAAAGCACTCCTGACGAAGCCGTCGACTTGCACGGCGAAACGCGTAGAGCGTAACCCTCAGCGTGAGATCCTAGAGGGAGACAAGCTACAGTCTGCAGCAGCAGCTCCGGTGACGCCAGCAAGAGAAAAAGAAATATCTCAAAAAGAGCAAAAGATAGGAAATAACATCTTTAACCTTAGCTCAAAAATCCTTACAGACCCTGAAAAATCACTAATCTCTAAGGGCTTAAAGTTTGCTCCAACAGTGGGTCCGAGTAACTTCGGCCTTTTTGTAGACGCTCAGAGGTTCCTGAGAAAATTAACTATCAAAAGATTCTTCAGGTCAAAAGAAGTTGAGCAAAGAACAGCTGACAATCTTGAGAAAGATGCAGATGTAATTTGCACAACTAAAACCTCTGAAATGGGACAAACTTTGGTTCATTCAGGCCTTAAATTACCTTCAACTTTTTATCCAAAGCATGTAAAGGGCAATAATCTAGAAGTTTTCTCGCAACTAGTCCAAAATGACTTTGAAAAGTTAGTCAAATCTGAAAAAAGATTTGAGAATAATCTAAGTAACATTGAAAGAAAGGCCTTAAAAACTCTACAGGAAGACACTCAGGTAGTTATAAAACAAGCCGATAAAGGAGGTGGAGTGGCCATCTTAGATAGAAAGGATTATATTGTAGAATCTCAAAGAATTTTAGGTGATAGTCAAACATACCTACCTCTGAAAAAAGATCCTACAGTAGAATTTCAGAGAGAACTAAAAATCCTGTTAGATATGGGAAAAATGAATGAAGTAATAAATACAGAAGAATACAACTTCCTATACAGAGATAATCCTGTAAAGCCCATATTTTACTATCTTCCTAAGTTGCACAAAAATATAGCCAACCCCCCGGGAAGACCAATCATTGCAGGCATAGACTCCTTAACCTCCCATTTATCCGCCTATATAGATGTCTATTTGCAAAAATTTGTAAAAGAACTTCCATCTTACCTAAAAGATACCACTGATATCCTGCGTATTTTGGATAATCAAATTTGGGAAGATGGATGGTTTCTAGTTACCTGTGATATCACCTCGTTATACACATGTATCAATCATAGGGATGGACATGAAGCAGTTGACAGAGCATTAGCCAAAGATCCAAAGATGCCTAATGAACAGGCTAATTTCATTTTAGATGGCATAAAGTTCATTTTAGAACACAACTACTTCATGTTCGAGGGGATCTATTATCTACAAAAACAAGGTACTGCCATGGGCACAAAATTTGCACCTAGCTACGCAAACCTACTCATGGGAGCATGGGAAGAGGACCATATATGGTCTATTGCGGAGCTGGGTGTAAATTTGTGCCTATGGCGTAGATATATAGACGATATCATATTCATATGGAAGGGAGATGAAAAAAGTCTTGTTCAATTCATAGAATACCTCAATGATAATGTACTGAATCTACAATTTAATTGTGAATATAGTCACCAAAAGGTCAATTTTTTAGATTTGGAAATTTACATTGAGGAGGGACAGATAAAAACACAAACATTTTTCAAAGGCGTAGATATTAATAACTATATATCAACTACGAGCTGTCACCATCCGAACTGGTTACATAATATTCCATATGGACAAATAAGGCGGATTAGGAGAAACTGCTCAGATGATAATAATTTCCATCAACAGTCTGCCTTTCTTCAAAATAGGTTTAAGGAAAAAAACTATGATGACAGGATCATTAAGGATGCTCTTGTAAGAGCAGAGAATATAGACAGAAAAGATCTATTGTATAACACAAAACAAAAAGTACCTAATAAAAATTTTGAATTTTCATTTTGTACTAATTACAATAGACAGTCTGAAAAAATATCAAAAATAATCCACAAACATTGGCATATTGTCAAGAATGATCCTGTATTAAGAGACATTGTCCCAGAGAGGCCTACAGTTATTTTTAGGAGAGCTAAATCTCTAAAAGAGAAATTGGCACCTAGTGCATTACCAAAAGTACAATCAAATGGGAATAGGTGGCTTACACAATCGAAAGGTTTCTATGGCTGCACAACATGTTTGGCATGTAAATATAGATGTGATGATAAATTTAGTTTCTCATCAAATATCACTAATGAAAGGTTTCAGATTAAACAAATGTTAACATGCAAATCAGATCATGTAGTGTACCTTATATGTTGCCCATGTGGACTACAGTACGTAGGTCAAACCTCAAGACCAGTAAAAACACGCGTGCTGGAACATGTGGGTAACATAAGGAGAGGTGTAACAACACATAATCTGTCTAACCATTTCATTCAAAAACATAACAGTGATATATCAGGTCTCAGATTCACTGTGTTAGAGCAAGTGCTACCACACTGGAGAGGGGGAAATAGAATAACTACTTTGAAAAAAAGAGAGAGTTTTTGGATCTTTACTCTGAAATCACTGGTACCTTTGGGTTTAAATGTTGATTTCGAGTTAAATGCTTTCCTTTAAAATCTATGATCCCTTGAAAAGTATAAAGTTGGCTATATTATGTGACTGTGAAAAACTGATATTCTGTACTGATAATATTTTCCTTCTTTTGTGTCTATGTAAGGGCAATTAGTGACTTAGTCAATTTAAATCGAATTACATTTAGACCAATGGGAGAAAAGGTCAATGTAATAATGGAGGGTATATAAAGATAGCCTTCTTAGGGTTAAAGCACTCCTGACGAAGCCGTCGACTTGCACGGCGAAACGCGTAGAGCGTAACCCTCAGCGTGAGATCCTAGAGGGAGACAAGCTACAGTCTGCAGCAGCAGCTCCGGTGACGCCAGCTACCAGCGTGCAAACCGGAAGTGACGTGTCGGCGTGGACTAGCAGCAAGGACGGAGCCAGTGAATGAGGCGGTTGTGTGAGGGGGTTTCCCGAGGTCGCGACTCGGCATCAAGATCACTCTAAAACCAACGCCTTATATCATCTGGTATCCTGTAAGCCTTGATTTTTTATCATTGTCGGATAAAGTGTTTTTTGGCATTTTAACATCTTGGCTGTGTGTCTCTCTACTGGGTCTTTTTTCTCCCAACCTCCTGGTTTATGACTGATGTTTGATTTATCATCCATAATCTAGCATATTCCTATGGAGTTCTACCTGCTCAATGTTTTATTGTAACGTTATGCACTATGGTAGTTTATTTATTTTATTTCAGATACTGACGCTCCCCTGATATTTCGTTTTAGCCTCTTGTCCCCAGTTAGTCTCGGCTGCTAGAGTCCGGAATTCCACAGCATACTGCGTCACCATTCGCCGTCCCTGAGTGATCTGGAGGAGAGAAACAGATGCCATCTCCCGACGAGCGGGAGAATCGAATACTTGTTGAAACTCGGCTTTAAATGCCGGGTAATCTTGGGTAAGGTCAGAATGTCGCTCCCAAACCGGGGAAGCCCAAGCCAGGGCGCTGCCAGTGAGGAGGTTATAAATGTAGGCTACCTTCTTGCGATCAATATTGTAGAAATGGGGGGCCATTTCAAACTGCACCTCACACTGGTTTAGGAAACCCCTACAATCTTGCGGTTCACCTGCATAAGGCTTGGGGGGAGGAATCCTTTCATCTGAGCTGCTAACTGCGCTTGCGGAGTGGGGGCTTACAACGGCGGGGTCGCGGTCCGTACCCTGTCTGAGAGTACTGCGACCTGGCGTGTAAGTGCCAAAATTTGATCCGCCATGGCCTGGTTTTGCTGATCAGATTGGAGAGAAACTGTTGAAGTTCGGTCTGGTCTGCGTCTTGTGGGCTCTACATAATGTTACGCCGGTGCTGCCCGCAGACCAGACCCGTCCCCTGAGCTGAAGGGGGAAGTGGGGGCGCCCGGCTCTGAGCAGAGGAATCGCCGAGGGGAGTAATCTCGCGACGGCGGCAGGGGCGAGGAGCCGTGGAGGCCGGTAAGGCAGGATTGTTTTGTGTGTCCAGGGGCTCCCTGCGGGGAGGGAGTGTTCTGTGTGGGGAGCGAGGAGAACTCCGATTCCTGACAGGCACTTTCTGCCGCTCTTGTGATGCCTGTCAGCGAGTGGGTAAGACGGGCGACCGTGTGAAGGCACCCCTGAAAGCCCTACCGATAAAAGGGGAACCCTTCCAGAAAGTAGCGATGGATCTTGTAGGACCCCTTATGATTCCTAGCAGGTCAGGGAAGCGCTACATCCTCACGGTGGTGGATTTTGCCACCTGGTACCCTGAGGCGGTAGCGCTTGGCACCATAGATGCCAAGACAGTAGCAGCAGCTTTGCTGAACATTTTTTCTAGGGTAGGTTTCCCTAGTGAGATCCTAACCGATCAGGGGTCGCAGTTCATGAGTGAACTGTTACATTGTCTCTGGGATGCATGTGGTGTACAGCACCAGCGTACTACCCCTTACCATCCCCAGACAAACGGATTATGTGAGAGGTTTAACGGTACCCTGAAGCAGATGCTTCGGACCTTTATAGAGGCAGAGGGGAAAGACTGGGAGATTCATTTACAGCACTTGCTGTTTGCCTACCGAGAGGTACCGCAGGAATCTACAGGCTTCTCCCCCTTCGAGCTACTATATGGCCGCAGGGTACGTGGACCTCTGGACCTATTCCGTGAGGGATGGGAAGGGGAGGCTACTGCTACTGATGCTTCAGTGATCCAGTATGTAGTAGATCTCTGAGACCGGTAGGAGATGCTCATGGGGGTGGCCCAGGACCACCTCAGGGCCGCTCAGACCAAGCAAAAGCAATGGTATGGCTGGCATGCCCGTAGCAGGGAATTCATCCCAGGACAGCAGGTGCTTTTTCTCAAACCCACTCGGGAGAACAAGTTGATGGCTGCCTGGTCGGGACCGTACCCGGTCATCCGAAAGGTGAATGAGTACAAGTACGTTATACAGGTAGAGCCTGAGAGGCATAAGACATATCACGTTAATATGCTGAAAGAATACAGAGCACCGAGTATGGGAGCAGTAATGGCCATTTGTAGCCCACTGCTGGAGGATCCGGTGAGCAATGCTCTGCCTGATCTCCTAGGGGAGGCTAGGCAGGGAAACACTGTGGAGCAGGTAGAGATAGGGGCACAGTTGAGTGCTAGGCAGGGACATGCTAGCTACGTTTAGGGCCCTCTTCACTGACATGCCAGGGACCACACATCTCACAAAACACCCAGTGCACACGGGATCTGCAGCCTCTGCATAAGAACGCTTATAGAGTGTCAGCAGAGGTCAAGACCAGTATGGAGAGGGAGATAGAGGAGATGCTGACCCTTGGGGTAATTACTCCGTCCCAGAGTCCTTGGGCAAGCCCGGTAGTTCTAGTCCCTAAGAAGGACAAGACCACCCGGTTTTGTGTGGACTACCGCTTGCTCAGCACTGGGATGGTGTCAGATGCCTATCCCATGCCCCGCATGGATGAGTTACTAGATGAACTCGCGGCGGCAAGGTATCTGACCACCATGGATTTGAGCAAAGGCTATTGGCAAATCCCCCTGACCCGGGAGGCTAGGGAGAAGTCAGCATTCATCACTCCAAGTGGCCTCTATGAGTTTTTGGTGATGCCATTTGGGATGAAGAATGCCCCGGCTACCTTCCAACGCCTGGTCAATAGGTTACTGGAAGGGATGCAGAGCTATGCCAGGGCTTACTTAAATGACATTGCTGTCTTTAGTAATTCCTGGGACTCCCATTTAGGACATGTAGCTGTGGTGCTAGATAGGATCAGGGAGGCTGGGCTTACCTTGTAACCCACTAAGTGTATGGTAGAGATGGCAGAGGTCCTGTACTTAGGGCACAGGGTGGGTGGAGGGCACCTCAAACCAGAGCCAGCTAAGGTAGAAGCCATAGTTCAGTGGCCTGTTCCAAAAAACAAGAAATAGGTCATGGCATTTTTGGGCACCGCAGGGTACTATAGGAAGTTTGTCCCACAGTACAGCGCCGTGGCCAAACCCCTGACTGATTTGACTAAGAAGCAACTGCCTGTGCTTATCACCTGGACTCCTGCCTGTGAAACTGCTTTCCAGGCACTGAAAACTGCGCTTGCTGGGGCCCCCATACTGGCTGCCCCAGACTATACCAAACATTTCCACATACAGACTGATGCCTCGGACTATGGCATTGGGGCTGTGTTGAGCCAAGTGGGGGATGACGGTAGAGAGCACCCTGTGGTGTACCTCAGCCGAAAACTACTCCCCAGAGAAGTGGCCTATGCCACCATTGAGAAAGAGTGCTTGGCCATTGTGTGGGCACTCAAAAACTCCAGCCCTATGTGTATGGAAGGGCTTTCACGGTCCTCACAGACCACAACCCCCTGAGTTGGCTGCAGAGGGCATCAGGGGAGAATGCCAAGTTGCTAAGGTGGAGCTTGGCCTTGCAAGAGTTTGAGTTTACTATTCAGCACAAAAAGGGTAGTGAAAACAGCAATGCTGATGGACTTTCACGTCAGGACTATCCCTCTGAGACTGAGTTCGTTAAGGGTGCCAGCAGTGCCCCACTCCCTGTTAGGGCCAGTGGGCCACAGGTCACCCATTAAGAAGGCGAGGTGTAGAGGGAGAGGGGGTTGGCCCGGTATTAAAGGGGTTGCACCCCATTTGGCCACCCCCTGACCTCACCAGGGAGGCAAGGGATTAACTGGACTGCGGTCCAGGAAGGTGGTTTACACCTTGTCATGTCATGAAAATGTATGTTCCCCTGTTCCCATGTTTCATTATAATCCTTTATTTTAAAGATGTTTTAAAGTGCATTTCTGTATCTCCAGTTCTGGAGGTCACAGAGAGATGATATTTGGCCGATATGTGGAGTCACTGTAGGCATTAAAAACTGGCAAATTTCAACCCACTGAGCCCACCAGAATGGAACTTATTAATATGTATAGATATTAAGGTGTATATGTATGGTATTTTGGATCTGCCCTGACAATGCAGACTCCATCTGCTATGCTAATATGTCATGAAGGGCAGCCGGCTGATTGAGCCTGAGCACTGTGATCAAAAGTTAACTGCCTGATTGTTTACACTAAGTACTAATCAACCGACCAAGTACTAATCAGCAGACTCTGCCACTCTAATTGTTACTTGAGGGTGGAGAATCATCAAACTGGAGTGGTTTGTAAGTGTTATGTCTACACCTACAAACAATGCAGATACTTCATTTGGTAGACTGGTCGTTGCCCCTGATTTAATTATGGGGCTACCCATAGAGTCCCAGTACACATGGGCTAATTAGCTGGGGGGCATTGGTTAATCTGTGTCTCCACGTTAGAGATTGGATACAGATAATTGTTCACCAATAGTCTGTATTCAATGTTAAGAATACGGTTACACAGGTATATAAACTGTGTAAACGCTACAGTTTTTAGTTGTGCTTCTGATTCCACCTGGAATGTCACCGGATTGCTGGAGAATTTCTAGCTGATACTTCTCCATCCCCCAACCCTAAGTAAGTGTTACCTTCTTGTCTGTTAATTGTACTATATTTTATTATATCTAAGCCTCGTTCAGTTCAACCCAGATATTTGGTGTTCATTATATCTTGTCATAAGTTAACACAGATACCCAGCAAGCTCAAACTCCCACACCCACCACAAAATGAATATATATTTATGTCAACCAGAGAGCTACTGAGCGTGGCAATGTTTTGTCAATTGGATGCAGCATTGGGCACCCCCTGTCTCTTGTTATATACAATTGCCACGCTCAGTAGCTCTCTGGTTGACATAAATATATATTCATTTTGTGGTGGGTGTGGGAGTTTGAGCTTGCTGGGTATCTGTGTTAACCTATGTCTCTTTGGAGGCTGTGGCACCTCCCCCCAGAGCTCACTCCTCCTCCTTCACCCTTTTAACTTGGAAGGTCATTTCACTTGCTGCAGGAACAAGACCCATTATGGTTTTTTCCCCTCTCACAGAGGTAAAAGGAAAGGTTTCACAGTGTAGTGTAGGACCTGCATTATTTTGGTTATACCTTGACGTTGGTATGCAGGCTTATGACGCCTTTGGCCAAAGGGTTAACTAAATAACCAATTATTATTATTGAAGTATTTTACTTTATATGTTTTGTCAATTGGATGCAGCATTGGGCACCCCCTGTCTCTTGTTATATCTTGTCATAAGCTACCGTGACAGGCTCGCCACCTTATACTGCTGCGACACACTTTATTCGAGCAAATACCCAGTACGTACCTGGCAGATACCTGGAATGCGCCGCTCCTCACCTCTGACAAGCCCTGTTGCGTTTGCCTTCCCAGCCATGGTTCATGCCTGGCTGACGGGCGGCTGATCTGTTAAATGATAATGATAGGATTTAATAGGCTGCAATGCTTCGCGTGTCTACCAGATGGCATAAATTCATGAACTGTAATGCAGTATATATATATATATATACTGTGCAGTATTGCAGCCAGCGGGAATAAAATGCTTCAATCCCTGCCTGGAAAATAACGCAATGCACTCGGGCAGAAAACAGTCACAAACCTCAATACACCCGAGTATACCCGAATTCGTGGGACTAGCCGAGCTCGAATAAAGTGTGTCGCCAGTGTACCTGATTTATTGAAATCACAGTGTTGTTGCCATTACTGGGGTTGCAGAGCTGACAATCTACAATTCCTCAATACGGATTGATATACCTGTTCACTTATATTATTTGTGACAGTGTAGCATTCTCTTCAAGGCAGCATCCCAGTTTCTCCACCCATCCCCAATATGGCTCAGGGGCACCCAACCGGGCCAAATATCTTTATTAGTGGCCTGGGTACCCCCTTATCATCACACCTCCCCACCTCAAAGTGTAGGCACTGTTACAACCGCCTCGTCCGGTGGTTTAACGGGCCGGACACCTCTTGAGGTTAAATGTTCAACAGGACGGTCCTGTAACCAGCGTTGGATATCTGCAATTCGTTGTCCGCTCTTGTACATCTCCTTAATTCTCATGCTGAGATCATTTGAAATCTTTTTAACAGGCATTGTTGCGAGTAGAAAGAAATACAAGCACAAGAATGTATATACAATGTTTAGTCAATGTGTATTCAATGTGCAGTATTCCACAAAATGGATGGTGTATTTATACGTTAATGACTCACATTAGAGTACGCCCACTTTTAACACCTGTACCTCGTCGCCATGCATAAAAGGTTACACACTTTGCATAGCCCACCACTCGATGATCTGTATCTGAACTTTCCATTGTCCAGATACTGCATTGTGCCATCTGCTTCTATGGATCAACCCCGATTCTATGGACGCAGGAACCCACTAGCCTCTGCTGTGCCTGTCACACAGAAAAAGCGAAAGGCAGGAGCCATTTCCAAGCCAAGGCCAAAGCGAAAGGCTAAGGCTAATAAAGAAAACCTTCTGCTTACCCCAAAGGCTAAGGGTTTTAATACACGTAAGCCTTATTATGTCAAGAAGAATTTCAGTGATGTACACTCAAAGCAAAACAAATGGCAGCCAACCCATCGAACCCGCAGGCCACTTTCTCGATTACGCTTCGACGACTCTGCCGCTGCTCTCCCTGAAACCCACAGCCCATCTTCTCCCTTACTCTTCGACTACGCTGTTGCTGGTCTCCCGGAAATCCACGGGTCACTTTCTCCATTCCGCTTAGATGACTCTGCCGCTTCTCTCCCGGGAAATCAACAGGTCTCTTTCTCCATCGCTCTTCGACGACGCTACCGCTTCTCTCCAGGGAATCCCCATCACATCCTCCGTAGCACCCATCCACCCAGATGTCCACAGCACCCCATGCACAAGATCCAGCTCGTTAGACCGCATACTGAATGGGTTAAGTGACGATATCCCCGGGAACTCAACTATGCTGGTAAGATAGATCTTCTTTTAGAGACCATGCTAAATATGGATCAACGGATGGAGAAGATGTATCAACGGATGGAGAAGATGGATCAATGGATGGAGAAGATAAATCAACGGATGGAGAAGATAGAGACTAACAAAGCGGGGATACATAATTTGCTCAGAGTTCATGACCCTGTATCTCCGACGCCGGAGCAGGAGGGTGGCATGGATGGGATGAATGGGACCTTCGACCGCCTTCCATCACCAAGCGCACCCCCTCCACCAGAAGAATATGTGTACATGTATGCAGTTGACGAGGATGACATGACAACCCGGTCAAGACCGCGCCAGGAGACAACACGGCAACCAAGACAGGAGGAAAGCATCCTCCCAGACAACCTACCCTCGTCCACCTCCACAAGCACAACCGCTCCCAGAAGAACACCCGCTCCCAGAATCCAACCCACATACGCTTGCATCGATACGGTGCCCGACATCATCCTGCGTGAGCTGCTCAATCCACTCAGGGAGAAGTATTGGGTGATGAGTGCTGGTTTACCCCAGAAGTATGCATGTTATTTTCAAGCACAACGTGTCCTACTTGTTGTACTGCGTGTGGGCCAAAAATTTAAACTACGAAGGAAATCGCGAAAAAAGGGCGCTTCCTGAAAATTTAAGAAGGACTATTGTGGAGGAATTGCGGCGCTATTTTTCAATTACAGATCCTGTAATGCAAATCGTGAGAGACGCCATTAATGGCATTTTGCGTCATACAAGGCATCGGCCCTGGAAGGACAATCTGGTGGGGATCGAATTTGCGTGACTGTTCAAATGTTATTTATTTCTTGACTTGTTGCTTGTTGTAACTTGTATTAATAAAGAAATGTTTTTACTTACACAAGACCTTCACAACTCCAGTCCTCGAGGGCCGCAAACAGGCCCGGTTTTCAGATAACCGGGCCTGTTTGCGGCCCTCGAAAACTGGAGTTGTGCAGGCCTGACTTGCTGTTCAGCACACCATCCTTGTTTTAAATTTTATTAATAAAGAATTTTTTTTACTAACACCATACTGTTGCGCTGTAAATGTTTTGACTTTCTGTACTTTAATAAAGGAGATGTCGCATGTTTTTTTTTTACAGAAAATACAGGTATGGGTACACTAATTTCATAAACGCATAGTAACAAATTTAGTTAAATAAAATACTGTGATGACCAATAGGGTTTTCTTGTAGAGGGCAAAGAAAGGAGGGAAAAAAGTGGGGGGGAGGGGGTTAGGGAGGGAGACGAACAGAGGGGGGGGGGGGAAAGGTGTGGTGGTCCTCGGGGGTCTCCAACTTCCACTCTTGCCTTTTTCTGTGTTTTTTGGGCCTAGTGGAGGCCCAGTCCCTGTGGTCCGATCCATGGACCCCAAGTATTAAGGAACTGGGGCATTTTTTTGTAGATCATCGCTGTACGTTTTTCCATAGACATTACTTCGTCTATCCTTCTAATTACCATTCTTCTCGCAGGGACATTGGTCTGTTTCCAGGCTGCTGCCACTGAGCACCTGGCCACTGTCAGAATGGAGGAGACCAATCTGGCTAGTGGGGGGGGGGGGGGGGAATTCATCAATGGGTTTGCTCAGCACGAAGGTGAAAGGATCCAAGGGGAATTGGATCCCCGAGATCCGTCGGAGGAGCGTCTGGATCATGACCCAGAATCTCTGGATCTCCGGACATGACCACCAAATATGGGCCATGTCGCCCTTTTGACCACATCCCCTCCAGCACAGGTCAGGGGTGCCGGGGAAGATCTGGCTCAGCCTAGCCGGGGTCAGGTACCACTGGAATAATATTTTGTAGATGGTCTCTTTTGTTACTGTACAGATTGAGGTTTTTGCGGCCAGCTCCCAAATATCCTCCCAGTCTTCCATATCTATTGGTATGTTAAGGTCTTCGGACCACTTTTGCATGTAAATCTGTAGTGCTCCTCCCGCAGGAGGAAAAGTTTGATGCACCGCCGAAAATCAATGCAGAGGCTGATTAAAGTGACTTAGAAGAATCTTTATTGCAGCATGGAAACTGGAGCTCTGGCGGATCCTCTAACGTGTTTCACGCCGAAGCGCTTTGTCAAAGAGTGATCCGCCAGTGAACAATTGTGTCCTGATATAGTGGACAACCCGCAGCACCTGAGGAGCATAATAATGATCAACAGGTGTACTGAGTGACTCCTCTAATGCAGGAGACAAGCACACAACAACAATACACATAACATGTCAAAACAGTACCAGATTAAAATAGGTCTCAAATATATATAATAGAATCTATTTAGAATCATATCAAAAAATATATATATATTATGAGACCAAAATAATAAAAAGAATGAAAAGTGATAAAAACGTGCCAAGAGCTACCAAGCCAATGCTTAAATCATGAAATTTAACTAAATACATACATGTCAATATGTGATTAGAAATATGTAAATGAGTAAATTTTGTAGCCATGTTAATTGAATAAATGAGTAAACTGTGAAGAGGAAATGGTATGGAGGAACATCTGATGTAACAGTAAATATAATGTTAATAAACAAATCATGTTATCCCAATCATGTAGAAAATGTTTCAATTCCCATTCAATGTTTAACCCGTTTGGACAAAGAGTATCTAATGTGAAAATCCAATACATTTCTTGTTTGTTAAGGGAATTAAGTCTGTCACCATCTCTGATGTTTACTAGTATGTGTTCTAGACAAAAGAAACGAAAATTCTCAATACCTCATTGTGAACACTCAGTAAAGTGTCTGGAGACTGGATGTATAATATCCTTTTTGTTGATGAGTCTGACATGCTCAGAAATTCTAACATGTAAAGATCTGATGGTTCTACCAACATATTTTTTGTGACATCCACAGTTAATAACGTATACAACAAAGCTGGTATTGCAATTGATGAAGGATCTGATTTTGTATCTATTCCTAGGATACATAGTGTGTAAATTTTTAGTAGATTTAGCGAATCTACACCATCTGCAAACCCCACATTTATAAAAACCTTTTCGTATACTGGAGGGAGGTTTTTGATAATTGGATTGAAAAAGACTCCTAGACAATGAGGATGCCAAAGTGTCTGCTTTTTTAAAAGCAAATCTTGGACCATGTTTGGTAACCTGATTTAGATCTGGATCTAATTTTAGTATGTCCCAATGTTTGGATACAATTTTGCGAATTTGGTAAGCTTGTTTGTTGAATTTAGTGATAAACAGGGGACTATCCTTAAAGACATTTGTTTTTGTTTTTTTGTATTTAACAAGATCTGTCCTATCCATAGAGTGAGCATTACAAAATGCTTCCTGGATATCGTCCTGAGGATAGCCTCTAGCTGAAAATCTAGAACTCAATTCCTTAGAATGTTGAAGAAAGGAATCATCATTAGAGCATATTCTCCTATAGCGCAAAAATTGTGCCGTTGGGATCCCACGAATGAGGGATTTAGGATGACAGCTTCATGCATGCAAGAAATAATTTTTGGAGTGGGGTTTTTTGTATATATCTGTCTGAATAATCCTGCCTGGGTCAGGATGGAGTGTCACGTCAAGGAAATTAATAGAATGTGGATCAGTCTCTAACGTGAATTTGAGATTAATATCATTTTGATTTAGTGAATGAAAAAACGTGTCTATATTATCCAAATCACCATCCCAAATAAAGATAAGGTCGTCAATGTAGCAGCGTTTGTAAAAAATAATATTTTGACGAGAATTATTAGTGCTCCCATAAATGTGGACAGATTCCCAAAGACCCATAAATAGATTGGTATAAGAAGGGGCAAAAGAAGTCCCCATAGCCGTGCCTTGTTTTTGAAGAAAAAATTGTGAATCAAATAAAAAATAATTATGAGTGAGTAAAAATAAAATAGAATCAGTGATAAAAGTAATTTGTGCCGTGGATAATGATGATAATAGTAAATAGTGATAAATAGCTTGTAAACCATGTTTGTGCTCAATAATCGTGTATAGAGACGTGACATCTATGGTGACCCATCTATAAGTATCACTCCAAACTACATCCTTTAGTGCAATCAAGAGTGCCATCGTGTCCCTAATATATGATGGTAGGGCTGAAGAAACCTGTCAACATATCAGGAGACACAATCTCCCAAAGATTCTATACTCGAGACGATTGGACGCCCCGGAGGTTTATCAAGTGATTTATGGATCTTTGGGAGATGGTGAAAGATGGGTATAACAGGACAAATACAATTTAGAAATAAGCGTTCTTTCATATTTAGCACATACAACACATATCCCACTACAATTGCTCCGCCTTTATTGGCATTTTTTATGGTAATGGTGTTGTCATTTCTTAATATCTCTAAATCTATTCTTTCTTGCTTAGTGAGATTATCAAAAATAGGTGCTGAAAAAGAAAAACCCTCAGCTAGATACCTTAGGTCTCTATCCACTAGCTTTTGAAAAGTGGATATATATGGACCTCTAGAGGAATAGGGAATGAACATAGATTTTTTCTTTAAACCAGAGTTTACATGGCCAAAAAATGGCGGAGCAACTGTATCTCTTGTGGAGCCCTCTTGATAGAGACTCTCCATATCTGAGTTGAAGGCAATTTCACCAAAGGACCTTGCATTGGGATAAACAACATCAACATCTACATCATCATCATGATCACCCTGAAGGACATAAGGGTCATACAATTCTTTATCTTTCTTGGAAAACAATTTCTTAAGTGCCAATTTTCTCATGTATTTCTGAAGATCGATTATTGTTGAAAATAAATCAAAATCTTTATGAGGGGCAAAGATTAAGACCTTTGTTAAGAAGTAAAGTCTGTTGTGGTGTCAAAATGGTGTCAGAAATGTTTATGATATTGCTTTTGGTTGGATCTAAGAGTATTTCTTCCTCTTGTTGTCGGAGCCTGTAAGCCTCCCGGTTCTTCTTCCCCCGTCTGCACCTTTTCCGTTTTTTTAATATGTGTTAAGTGAAGTTGAGGGAGCCGGTCTAGATCGATCCTCACGGGTACTGGCCATGTAGCTTTTATCAAAGTAACCCCGTTCTGAATCTTGATGGTCATATTGGCCTGTCTTAGAGAACGATACTGTTGGTTTGTCAGTGGTATCTGATGAATCTGTGTCAAAGCTAGACCTTCTTTCTGTATGTGGAGGTTTCAAAATGGATTTTTTGAATGATCTTTGATCAGAACTGTCATCACTATGAGTTCCCTTACGTGGTGTAGAGTGGGTGGGGGTTCTGTATCTTGTATATTCTCAGGACAAAACCGTTTTTTCCCACAAATATACCTGATTCTTCTCATAATCAGTTTTATCTCTTAGGAATTTATCCTGTTTTTTCATAATAATCCCCTTCTCCATTTTTTCAATATTCTGCAGTAAGATTTTATCATTGTGTGCGAATTGTTCCATCGCATTAAACTTAATTAATTCAGATTTCATAGTACTGATTTCCACTGCTAAAGAGGCTTTATGCCCAATCTTCAGTTGTTTAATGAGCTCTATGAGCTTAACTGAACATTCATTTAAGATTTTCTTCCAGTTCCTCTCAAAATCATCACTTGTAAAACCAAAAGATGGCATCTTTTTCATGCGTAACCCTCTGGTCTAGAACACATACCAGTAAACATCAGAGGTGTTGACAGACTTAATTCCCTTAACAAACAAGAAATGTATTGGATTTTCACATTAGATACTCTTTGTCCAAACGGGTTAAACATTGAATGGGAATTAAAACATTTTCTACATGATTGAGATAACATGATTTGTTTATTAACATTATATTTACTGTTACATCAGATGTTCCTCCATACCATTTCCTCTTCACAGTTTACTCATTTACTCATTTATTCAATTAACATGACTACAAAATTTACTCATTTACATATTTCTAATCACATATTGACATGTATGTATTTAGTTAAATTTCATGATTTAATCATTGGCTTGGTAGCTCTTGGCACGTTTTTATCACTTTTCATTCTTTTTATTATTTTGGTCTCATAATATATATATATATATATATATATATATATATATATATATATATATATATATATATATATTTTATATGATACTAAATAGATTCTATTATATATATTTGAGACCTATTTTAATCTTGCACTGTTTTGACATGTTATGTGTATTGTTGTTGTGTGCTTGTCTCCTGCATTAGAGGAGTCATTCAGTACACCTGTTGATCATTATTATGCTCCTCAGGTGCTGCGGGTTGGCCCACTATATCAGGACACAATTGTTCACTGGCGGATCACTCTTTGACAAAGTGCTTCAGCGTGAAATGCGTTAGAGGATCCGCCAGAGCTCCAGTTTCCATGCTGCAATAAAGATTCTTCTAAGTCACTTTAATCAGCCTCTGCATTGATTTTCGGCGGTGCATCGACCTTTTCCTCCTGTGGGAGGAGCACTACAGATTTCCAAGACGTCATCGGTAGAACGCCGGGTTGCTGGGGTAACAGTTGGACACAGACAACGCCGAGATCCCATCACCCATTGCGACGGAGGAGTCGCAGTCAGATCGTGGTGAAGAGGACCGGAGGAGATTTCAAGTTCCCTGAGAGACCGCCGGACCCTCCTTACAACCGTGAGTCATTATTTACAACGCTAGAGCTTATATTTAAGCCAGTTGCCAAAGACTATCTGCTATCTCACGGGTTCACATGTGCATTTGGAGGTCAGTCTCCATGGCGGTCTCTCCTGTTTCAAGACACATTACAGGATTTTAACCAGCTTCCAGATATTAACCTCTGAGCGCCGGATTTGTGAACGCCTCGGTTCACTGTTACTACACTTTTGATGTAGTGGTGGGTCGGGGGGTCGGAAGCCCTGTAAATCTCTGATATCAGGCCTCTTTGGTAGGCGCCTTTGAGACAAAGAGACTCAAATCTGGTTAGAGGGGGGAATTTGGAGTGTTGGGAGAGAGATAATAGAAAATGCCTAATTTGCAGGAACTTGAACAGATGGAGGTCTTGGGATTGGAATTTGTCTTGGAGTTCCTGAAAGGACAGAATTTCTCCTTTCTTCAGCAGATCGGCTAACAAGCCATACTTCCCTTTGCTTTTAAGCCAAACGTCCCACGTGCATCTCATTGCCCCATAGTCTAGCTTCCGCAGTCCCCCCTCTTTTCCTCCCGAGGACCATAAGAGAACCTGGAGAGGAAGGGGTGCCGCAGAATGTGATTCTATTACGAGCCAGCAGGCAGAGGGCGGGTCGTAATTCCAAACGACAGCTTAATTCAACTGGGCCGCAAGATAATATCTGACCACATTGGGGGCTCCAGCCCCCCCCCATTGTTTTTGGGGAAAGCATCACCGATCTTGGGATCCTCTGTCTTTTATCATTCCAGATAAACTGAGACATTAGAGACTGAATATTTTTCAGGGTCGCTAGTGGGACAGCTATGGGGAGGGTTTGAAAAAAGTATTTTATCATTTTGATTGAGACTATTCTTCCAAACCAGGATATTTGGAGCTTTTTCCATGTTTCCAGGTCTTTTTTGATCTGGTCGAATAGGGGGGGGGGGGGGTAGTTATACTGGTACAGGGATTCGAAGGAGTTTGCGATTTTCACTCCAAGATATTTAATGTGGGTGTTGCTCCACTTGTATTTATAATTAGATTGTAGCAATTTCCACATCGGGTCTGGGAGGGATATATTGAGGGCCTCTGACTTATCCATGTTAACTTTATAGTCCAAGACTGTGCCAAATTGGTGTAATAGTCTTTGGAGGTTAGGAAAGGAGGTATGGGGGTCAGCGAGGGTCAGGATCACATCATCGGCGAACAGGGATATTTTGTATTCTTTTTCAGCGATTTGAATTCCCTTGATGCTATTTTCCTCTCTTATTTTGGTTGCTAGGGGTTCAATCTTAAGGGCGAATAGTAGTGGGGGAGAGTGGGCAGCCCTGCCTGGTCCCATTTCTGATAGTGATTGGGTCGGAGAAGCCACCCGAGAGTTTAACGTACGCTGTTGGGTTTTGGTAGAGGGCTCTAACCACCTCTAAGAAAGGGCCATGGAAGCCAAACCTCAGCATCGTTTGGTCTAAAAAGGCCCATTTGATTCGGTCGAATGCTTTCTCTGCGTCGAGGCTCAGAATCATTGCTTGGGTTCCTGTGAGATGCACGTGGTCAATGATATCCACAATTTTGCGGGTGTTGTCAGAGGCCTGTCTACCTGACACAAAACCAACTTGGTCTACATTGATGAGTCTGGGGAGAATTGGGTTGAGTCTGTTTGCCAAGATCTTGCTGTAGATTTTGAGATCGGAATTTAATAGGGAGATTGGCGTATAATTACCGCACAAGAGCGGATCTCTACCTTCCTTGTGGATGAGTGCTAAATTTGCTGCAGTAATTGTAGGGGGGATTGGTTCTCCCAACAGAAAGGAATTAAACATATCGAGAAGATGAGAAGATAGGGGGATAGAGTCGGCATAAATGTTTTGTAATAAGCGTTGGAGAATCCATCTAGGCCGGGTGTTTTAGCTAGCTTCAGGGAGCCTACTGCTCTGGCTAATTCTTCCTGGGATATTTCTTTATTTAGGTTTTCTAATTCCTCGCTAGAGAGGGAGGGGAGGCTACACTGTTCTAAATATTGAGAGATTATTTCGGGAGTTACCGGGTCTTGATCTGGGGGGTGGAGGTTATACAGTTCAGAGTAGAAATCTGCAAATTCCTGCGCTATCTCTTTTTCTATATATGATATTGTCCATTTTTGGTGCGGATTTTGGATATCTGGGATTTAACTCGAATGCCTCTGAGTTTTGCGGCCAGAAGCCTATCCGCCTTGTTGCCCCTATCGTAGAACTTTTGTTTGGTCCATCTCAGTGCTCTCTCTACCTCCTCAAGCTGCGTGTTTTTAAGAGTCGCTCTGGTTTGTGTTAGTTGTTTCAGTATTTTTTTGGATGCTGTGGTTTTGTGCTGGTGTTCCAATTGGGAGATCTTATCTGTGAGCTCTTTTTGAAGCTTGAGTTTCTGTTTTTTCTTATAGGCGGCGATTGAGATTAGATCTCCTCTAATTGTAGCCTTATGGGCCTCCCACAGCATGGCTGGAGCTGAAACAGAGCCCACATTAATTTGGAAGAAAGTGAGAGTTTTTGTCTAATTATGGTCTCTGTTTCGGGGCAATTAAGCAGGGAATCGTTCAACTTCCTTGACAAAAGGTAGAGAGAGAGTGAGTTCGACCGGGGCATGTTCGGACCGTGTAATTGGGCCTATATTCGAGTGGGAGGATGCCTGGAAGATGTTTCGGGTGCCTAGAAAATAGTCGATCCTCGAAAAGGACTGATGAGGGGTGGAGAAAAAAGTGTAGTCATTTTGGCCCTGGTTCTGAGACCTCCATACAGCCGCGAAGCCTTTTATTCTCCAACATCTCCGAATTTTTTCGGGGATTTTTTCCAAATGCCACGCACTTCACCGCACTTCACCGCACTTCACCACGTTCATGCCGCATTCTGACCGCATTCATACCGCCTTCATGTTGCATTCACAACCGCGGTTGATGTGTTTATTGATAATAGTTCGGATTTCATTGGTTGAAATTCTTCGCGTATCCGCCAGGTGGCAGATATTCATGAATTGTAATGCGCATACGCTTCAGACATGTGTCGACTTGCAGGTGTTTAAAAAAATACCACAGTGGTAAATTGACCTTGGTACTGAAGAAGTTACAATAATGTATCAATTTAGGCTTTTCATATTAAAAACTAAATGCGCAGTGTCTGGTGTTCTATTTTCCTGAGAGTCCCGAGATGAGTGCACCACTGCAGTCCGTGTTCCAAAAACCCGACAGAACGTACGCTTATTTAATATGGGCCGCGATTAATGCAACAGATGATAAGATGGCAACAGTGTTCAAATTTATCAGTATTTTATCGAAAACTATGACTTTTACAAATTTTCACCAGATGCTCATGTGTGGAAGCATGCAATAAGGAAAAAGTTATGTATCGATCCAAGTTACTGCACCGACACACTTTATTCGAGCAAATACCCAGTATGTACCTGGCAGATACCTGGAATGCGCCGCTCCTCACCTCTGACAAGCCCCGTTGCGTTTGCCTTCCCAGCCTGGGTTCATGCCTGGCTGACGGGCGGCTGATCTGTTAAATTATAATGATTAGGATTTAATAGGCTGCAATGCTTCGCGTGTCTTCCAGATGGCATAAATTCATGAATTATAATGCAGTATATATATATATACTGTGCAGTATTGCAGCCAGCGGGAATAAAATGCTTCAATCCCTGCCTGGAAAATACCTCAATGTACTCGGGCAGAAAACAGTCACAAACCTCAATACACCCGGGTATACCCGAATTCGTGGGACTAGCCGAGCTCGAATAAAGTGTGTCGCCAGTGTATGTATGATCCTGATGTTATTGGAGGGTATTGGTGTGAATCACCGGGTTTTTCCCGTATCTATGATCATGGAGACTTCAAAAGGCGAAAGGTCATGTTAAAACCAACTAAGAAACGTCAGTCGCAGGCAAGCAATGCGCCAGCACCGGCTTCCAATAACGGTCCGACCGTCAGTGAAAACCTGGTGCCCGACAACCCTTCCTGTCTGTCCCCGCCCGGATACCTGCAGCCTTAGCCGGAATTCACGTACAGATTCCAGCAAGCTTGCATGTACCTAAGCGATTTCCAGCCTCATCAGCTGACTACAGGTGAAGTAGTCCCACTGTCACCTGTCAACTACGTGTATAATCAATAATACGGGACTGCCAGTGGCTCGGCGCCAGCTGATTGGCAAAGTCTATGGTGAGTAATGTTGCCATATTTTATTCTATTTTTGAAATATCAATATCAATGCACTGTCAAGCGATTCTCCTGTAAGCAATATCATTGGCTGAGCAGCTTCTACAGTAGATACTGAATTGGTGGAAAGCTAGGCGTAGTAGTCCCGCTGTCACCTGTCAACTACCTTCTTGAAACGCATATGCGTGTCATCACATCTACAGTAGGCACATGCGCATGTGAACAGGAGACGCCCCCGAGGAAATTATTGGTGGGACTTACTGTGGGAACTTCTTTAGGGGACTGACTGACCATTACAGTAAAACTTTTACATTTTTCTCCTCAGAAAAGAAAACTTTGTCATCTCATGCGGAAAACGGCAAATGGAGGGATTTCGATGGATAATATCGCTTTGTGTTACAATGCCTGCACATTGCTGAATCTGATAAAAAAAACACATACCGGAGTCTACAGTTAAGTGGCCATTGTTATTTATTAGGATAGAATACCTGAAACAGTATGCTGTTGTTTTCAGACTGTATACAATACATTTTTTATATATACTGTATAATAAACCCGAAAAATTAAAAGTATGCATTTATTCTACATGTATTCCAGTACATATGTGTATTCTATACCCGTACAGCATGTATTGTTTTAATACTCTTGTGATGTACTGTACAGTGCTGAGCATGCCTACAGTATACTGTACAGTATGCCTGGACAGTACTGTAGAGTATGTTCTAGAAACACTGTATTTTGTTAGAGTATAAAAGGAGACAATGGAACAATTTAAAACAAATCAATATTTTCTTTCATTGGTGGAGTAAGTACAAAAACATTTATTTACAAATACAATTTAAAAACATTTAAAGTGTACAGCAATTCAAAACATTAACAGGTGTATGGTTTACTGCTAGTGAAAACATTTATGTACAGAAACTCAAAACATTTACAGTAGGATGGTGTACAGAACAGTCAATCAGGCCTGCACAACTCCAGTCCTCAAGTGCCGCAAACAGGCCCAGTTTTAAGGATATCAGATAGTGAAGGTCTGTCGAGCGCTTCTGTGTGAGGCAGGTTTGAGAGTGTCAGACACTGGAGTGGGCATAAGGGAGCTGACTTAGGTCGCTGATTCCACCGGTGCAGGGGGAAGGGGTAACCTCACCTGCTCCTCCGGTTGTGGGACCGCTCTCCTTGTCTCCTCCTGCGTGCCGCCGCCGAGATGCAAGTCAGGGGAAAGTTGGAAGTGCGGCGCAACTGCGCATGTCTGAAAGAAGCTCCCGGATATTCGGTTCCAAAAAAACTTTATTGACACACACCAGGGCTACACCAGCATCTCCCCCTCAACGCGTTTCACCCTTACGCAGAGGGCTTCGTCTTGGAGTGGGGAGAAGTGGTGAAAGCCCCTTAAATACCTAAAAGTCCGCGAAAACGGCATTAAAAATTTAACCCCTTCTGTGCTTCTAGCCCAACAGCTCACATCAATGCTATTGAATCTAAGTGTCTGTACATCTTACTTAAGCCATATTCCAAGCATAAACAGTATATTAAATGTATAAACAGACATACCCAATTGCAAAAAAACTGATAATAAGACTGTTTGGC
Organism: Ascaphus truei; assembly: GCF_040206685.1. Lineage (NCBI taxonomy): Eukaryota > Metazoa > Chordata > Amphibia > Anura > Ascaphidae > Ascaphus > Ascaphus truei. The sequence goes on from NC_134493.1 coordinate 6,563,322, forward strand.
AGCACATTCCAGGTATATAAATACATTAAAATGCTGTTCTCAACACTGCAAAAGATATAAGCTCAACACTTAATTCACATTAAACAAGGTCCTACATTTATAAGTCAATTTATACAGATAGGGGCTTCCTAGTGCTAATTTTAGACACATGTATTAACCCCTGACTTATAGACCAGTGAACAAAGGGAAGGCAGATAAGGAGAAAAGAAAGGGGAATGGGAACCGGGAAGCGGGGAGGGCAAAAAAGGGGGGGGGAAGGGGGGGAAGGGAGGGGGGCGGTGGAGAAAAAGGAAGGAAAAGGGGGGGGGCGAGTAGGAAGGATAAAGGAAAAAGGGGGAGGGGAGGGGAAAAAAAGAGAAAGGAAATGAAGAGGGAGACAGTGCGGAGACTAGATCAATGCAAACTACATGCCAAACGTTCCATTCTAAAGAGGACTGTAATGTATAACTGTGAGCATTCCTCATGTGACACTCCTAAAGACATATTTTAGAGAAAACACCGTAGATCCCAGTCCACATTAAGTCCATTGGGTTGTAACGTGTTAAGTGTGTGGATCCAGTGCGCCTCCCTTTGATGTAGGAGCTTAGTTCTGTCTCCACCGCGGGGGGGGAGGACTATGTGTTCTATAGCGCAACAACTGAAATTGTCCACAGAACCCAGTGGACAATTATTAAAGTGGATTGGGACCGGATGTGTCATGTCTAGATTCTTTATGAGCCTTAGATGTTCTAAAATGCGGATTTTTAAGGCTCTGCTGGTGAGCCCCACGTACTGTTTCTTACATCCGCATTGTAGCAGGTATACGACATAGTTAGTCTGACATGACATGAAGGTTTTTATCTGATATTTACGTGTTTCTTCTTTGTCTGAGAAATGTGTAACTTTTTTCATTTTTGGACAAATCTTACAATGCCCGCATTTAAATGATCCAATCAGTTTTGGAAAAAAAGACGATTTGTTTTGGTTAGTTTTGGTTGTTTTCAACAGACTGGGTGACAAGATATTCCCTAGCGTTGTTGCTCTACGAAACACTATTTTGGGTCCCACACATGCCATTTGTTTTAATAAAGGATCTAATGAAAGTGTGGCCCAATGTTTGCGTATAATGGTTTTAATTGAGTTCGCTTGATCACTATAATTTGTAATAAAGAAAGGCACTTCTGTGTTCTCGGCCTCGGTGTCTATCTGTGTGCTCCTGGCTGACATATTAGTAAGGGTATTCCTATCAATGTTTAATGCATGCTGGTATGCTTGGTCAAGATCTGCACCATCGTACCCCCTCGACAAGAACCCCTCTCTCATCTCGTTCGCCCTGTGGATAAAGGCCTCCAATGTGGAGCAGTTCCGGCGCAATCGCAGGAACTGCCCCTTTGGAATGCCTCTAACCAGAGGGCGTGCGTGACAACTCTTGTAATGAAGCAATGAATTCCTGGCATTCTCCTTTCTATGAATGTCTGATTGAATGTTATACTCCATATCTACATATAGATTAAGGTCTAGAAAACAAATTTGGTTTTTATTATATGTGTGAGTAAACTTCAAGTTAAGAGTATTGTCTGCCAGGTATTCAAAAAACCTCAATAGGTCCTCCTCCCCACCACTCCAGATCAAAATCAGGTCGTCAATGTAGCGCTTGTAAAACACTACATGGCGCCTGAAAGGATTGGAATCTCCAAACACGTGGGACATCTCCCACCAACCCACCAACCAAAGAATTGTTTTGTGAGGACACTGCAGACCTCAAGGCACACTTCAATAAACTGGAGAAATGTTTACTATCACGACAACGCGCATGGTGGGAAATCACGACTATGGAGAATTATAGTCGCGTTAAGCGTATCCCCAGGGGGTTAAGACATACCAAGACACCCTCCTTTGGCTTTGTGAATGGGGAGTTTGAGCAACAATGGTGCCACATACTCAATGATTGCTCATTTAAGTTAATGGACCTGATCATCAGATTTAAATCTGAAGAAAACAAAATCGTGTCCAAACAAATAGCAGAATTGCAACACCAACTAAAAGCCTTTTCGCATATGGAGAACTTTAAAGAGCTAGATTTGAAAATAGCTAGCAAGCTCAATAAACAAGAAAAAACCATCATGTTAAGTAAACAATCAAAATTTGAGCGCGATAAGGCAGATTATGAGGTGAATCAAGTGTATATGTGGCAGAAATTACCCTCAAGGAGCAAAGGAAAACCCAAAGCGAAGAAACCTTATAAGGAGGGTGGGGGTAATAGATCCATTCTGAAAGGAAACAGGGACAATGATGTAACTTCACATGCTGTGTCTTTTTCACTTTCCGAGAGTGACTTCTATCCATCTTCTGGAGATGAGAAGGCGGGCACCAGTGAGATGATGTATCCAGATCGACCGGCCAGTAGGAAGTCCTCTTCAAAAAACGAGGAAAGACAAGAAGAGGCAGGAGGAAGAACCCACAATGGGATGCCCTCAAAGAGATTAAAAACTTAAGTATTGAGAACAGCAATGTTATTAATATTTCCAATTATGAACTGACGCAATCAGAACTGTCCGTTCTTCTTCTGGGACTATCTTTTGCGCCTAGTACGTCATTCAATCTGTTTACCACAATGGTGGATCTTTTTAAATTTACTAGGAAACTAACCCTGAAACGTTTTTTCTCCACCAGAAGCAATGCGTCCAATACTCTGTTACCCATTTATGATGCTAATACAGTTGTCCCCTTTCCTCTAGGTTTTCAGGATCAATGCAATCAGCAGGACCTTAGGGATCTCTTCATGGAGAATAATACCCTAGATGACCCTGTTGATTTCCTGGGGAGTATAAATTCGGGCCTTAAGAAGAAGTCGGTGTTCTACCCCTCATATATGAGGGGTCAGTACATTGACATCTTCCAGAAGGGCATTGAGAGAGATCTCTCACTCCTAGCTAAAGGCATAGGACCTACGGGTTTGCAGCGAGACAATCTTACAATGGATCAAAGGGCAGCTTTAAAATCTCTGAGTAACAATGATCTTATTCTCATTAGGAAAGCGGACAAGGGTGGCGCTACAGTAGTGCTCGATCGAGATTACTACATATCGGAGGCCAAACGGCAACTGGGGGATCCAGAAGCATACCATACCCTCGACAGGGACCCGACTCCTATGTTCATTAGGGAGTTCCAGGACCTCTTGGAAGAAGGTGAGATACTACATGTGCTCTCACCCAATGAGCGAGACTTCCTCACCACTCCAGATCCCATCACTCCCATTTTTCATCACTTGCCCAAAGTACATAAAACACTCACTGCACCCCCAGGTAGACCCATAATCTCATCTATTGGTTCCCTGGGTGAACATTTATCACAATACATAGATCACTATTTGCAGCCATTGGTTGTTTCTTTACCGTCACACATTATTGACACCAAGCACGTTTTATCTCTTTTAGCACCTCTCACTTGGCACCCTAGCTACATCTGGGTCACCCTGGATGTGGCTTCTTTATATAACATCATCAACCACGAGCACGGCCTCACAGCCACTGAGCACTTTTTACAACATCACTCCACTCTCTCGCCAGCACACATAGTTTTTATCCTTGATAGTATTAGATTTTCACTCACGCACAATTATTTTTTCTTTGACCAGCAGTATTATCTCCAAACACGTGGGACAGCAATGGGGACATCCTTTGCCCCCTCCTACGCCAACCTGTTCATGGGTTCGTGGGAGATGTCCCACGTGTTTGGAGATTCCAATCCTTTCAGGCGCCATGTAGTGTTTTACAAGCGCTACATTGACGACCTGATTTTGATCTGGAGTGGTGGGGAGGAGGACCTATTGAGGTTTTTTGAATACCTGGCAGACAATACTCTTAACTTGAAGTTTACTCACACATATAATAAAAACCAAATTTGTTTTCTAGACCTTAATCTATATGTAGATATGGAGTATAACATTCAATCAGACATTCATATAGAAAGGAGAATGCCAGGAATTCATTGCTTCATTACAAGAGTTGTCACGCACGCCCTCTGGTTAGAGGCATTCCAAAGGGGCAGTTCCTGCGATTGCGCCGGAACTGCTCCACATTGGAGGCCTTTATCCACAGGGCGAACGAGATGAGAGAGAGGTTCTTGTCGAGGGGGTACGATGGTGCAGATCTTGACCAAGCATACCAGCATCCATTAAACATTGATAGGAATACCCTTACTAATATGTCAGCCAGGAGCACACAGATAGACACCGAGGCCGAGAACACAGAAGTGCCTTTCTTTATTACAAATTATAGTGATCAAGCGAACTCAATTAAAACCATTATACGCAAACATTGGGCCACACTTTCATTAGATCCTTTATTAAAACAAATGGCATGTGTGGGACCCAAAATAGTGTTTCGTAGAGCAACAACGCTAGGGAATATCTTGTCACCCAGTCTGTTGAAAACAACCAAAACTAACCAAAACAAATCGTCTTTTTTTCCAAAACTGATTGGATCATTTAAATGCGGGCATTGTAAGATTTGTCCAAAAATGAAAAAAGTTACACATTTCTCAGACAAAGAAGAAACACGTAAATATCAGATAAAAACCTTCATGTCATGTCAGACTAACTATGTCGTATACCTGCTACAATGCGGATGTAAGAAACAGTACGTGGGGCTCACCAGCAGAGCCTTAAAAATCCGCATTTTAGAACATCTAAGGCTCATAAAGAATCTAGACATGACACATCCGGTCCCAATCCACTTTAATAATTGTCCACTGGGTTCTGTGGACAATTTCAGTTGTTGCGCTATAGAACACATAGTCCTCCCCCCCCGCGGTGGAGACAGAACTAAGCTCCTACATCAAAGGGAGGCGCACTGGATCCACACACTTAACACGTTACAACCCAATGGACTTAATGTGGACTGGGATCTACGGTGTTTTCTCTAAAATATGTCTTTAGGAGTGTCACATGAGGAATGCTCACAGTTATACATTACAGTCCTCTTTAGAATGGAACGTTTGGCATGTAGTTTGCATTGATCTAGTCTCCGCACTGTCTCCCTCTTCATTTCCTTTCTCTTTTTTTCCCCTCCCCTCCCCCTTTTTCCTTTATCCTTCCTACTCGCCCCCCCCCCCTTTTCCTTCCTTTTTCTCCACCGCCCCCCTCCCTTCCCCCCCTCCCCCCCCCCCTTTTTTGCCCTCCCCGCTTCCCGGTTCCCATTCCCCTTTCTTTTCTCCTTATCTGCCTTCCCTTTGTTCACTGGTCTATAAGTCAGGGGTTAATACATGTGTCTAAAATTAGCACTAGGAAGCCCCTATCTGTATAAATTGACTTATAAATGTAGGACCTTGTTTAATGTGAATTAAGTGTTGAGCTTATATCTTTTGCAGTGTTGAGAACAGCATTTTAATGTATTTATATACCTGGAATGTGCTGCCAAACAGTCTTATTATCAGTTTTTTTGCAATTGGGTATGTCTGTTTATACATTTAATATACTGTTTATGCTTGGAATATGGCTTAAGTAAGATGTACAGACACTTAGATTCAATAGCATTGATGTGAGCTGTTGGGCTAGAAGCACAGAAGGGGTTAAATTTTTAATGCCGTTTTCGCGGACTTTTAGGTATTTAAGGGGCTTTCACCACTTCTCCCCACTCCAAGACGAAGCCCTCTGCGTAAGTGTGAAACGCGTTGAGGGGGAGATGCTGGTGTAGCCCTGGTGTGTGTCAATAAAGTTTTTTTGGAACCGAATATCCGGGAGCTTCTTTCAGACATGCGCAGTTGCGCCGCACTTCCAACTTTCCCCAGTTTAAGGATAACCTTGAAAACCGGGCCTGTTTGCGGCCCTCAGGAACTAGAATTGTGCAGGTCTTGTGTACAGTAAGTAAAAACATTTCTTTATGTATAAAATTTAAAAAACGCAACATCTCCTTTATTAAAGTACAGAAAGTCAAAACATTTACAAAAAATAAACAACAGTTGAACAGTCACGCAAATTCTATGCCCACCAGATTGTCCTTCCAGGGCCAATGCCTTGTATGGTGCAAAATGCCATTGATGGAGTCTCGAACGATTTTCATTAAAGGATCTGAAATTGAAAAATAGCACCGCAATTCCTCCACAATAGTCCTTCTTAAATTTTCAAGAAGCGCCCTTTTTTCGCAATTTCCTTCGTAGTTTACATCGTTGGCCCACCCGCAGTACACCAAGTAGGACACGTAGTGCTTAAAAATTAACATGGCATACTTCTGGGGTAAACCAGCACTCATTACCCTATACTTCTCCCTGAGTGCAGGTGGCAGCACGCGCAGGATGATGTCGGGCACCGTATCAATGCAAGCGTATGTAGGTTGGATTCTGGGAGCGGTGTTCTTCTGGGAGCGGGTGTGCTTGTGGCGGCGGGCGAGAGTAGGTTGTCTGGGAGGAAGCTTTCCTCCTGTCTTGGTCGCCGTGTTGTCTCCTGGCGTGGTCTTGATAGGGTTGTCATGTTATCCTCCTCCTCAACGGAATACATGTACACTAATTCTTCTGGTGGAGAGGGTGCGCTTGGTGTTGGAAGGCGGTCGAAGGTCCCATTCATCACATCCATGCCACCCTCCTGCTCCGGCATCGGGGATACAGGTGCATGAACACCGAGCAAATTATGTATCCCCGCTATGTCAGTCTCAATCTTCTCCATCCGTCGATCCATCTTCTGCATCCGTTGATCCATATTTAGCATGGTCTCTAAAAGCAGATCTATCTTTACCAGCATAGTAGAGTTCCCGGGGATATCCACACTTAAGCCATTCAGCATGCGGTCTAACGAGCTGGTTCTTGTGCATGTGTGCTGTGGACATGTGGGTGGATGGGTGCTACGGAGGATGAGATGGGGGTTCCCTGGAGAGAAGCGGTAGCATCGTCGAAGAAGGATGGAGGAGGTGACCTGTGGATTTCCGAGAGAGAAGCGGCAGCGTCGTCGAAGAGGGATGGAGAAAGCGACCTGTGGATTTCCGGGTGAGAAGCAGCAGAGTCGTCTAAGCGTAATGGAGAAGAGACCCGTGAATTTCAGGGACACCAGCGGCAGTATCGTCGAAGAGCAGTGGAGAAGATGGGCTGTGGGTTTCTGGGAGAGCGGAGGCAGCGGCGTGGACGAGTTGTGGAGAAGATGGGCTATAGATTTCCGGGAGAGTGGCGGCAGAGTCGTCGAAGCGTAATGGAGGAAGTGGCCTGCGGGTTCGATGGGTTGGCTGCCATTTGTTTTGCATTGAGTGTACATCACCGAATTTCTTCATGACATAATAACGCTTACGTGTATTAAAACCCTTAGCCTTTGGGGTCAGCAGAAGGTTTTCTTTATTAGCCTTAGCCTGTCACTTTGGCCTTGGCTTGGAAACGGCTCCTACCTTTCGCTTTTTCTGTGTGATAGGCACGGCAGAGGCGAGTGGCTTCTTGCATCCATAGAATCAGGGTTGATCCATCGAAGCAGATAGCACAATGCAGTATCTGGACAAGGGCAAGTTCAGATACAGATCATCGAGTGGGAGGCTATGCAAAGTGTGTAACCTTTCAGGCATGGCGACGAGGTACAGGTGTTAAAAGTGGGCGTACTCTAATGTGAGTCATTAACGTATAAAGACACCATCCATTTTGTGGATACACTGCACATTGAATACACATCGACTAAACATCGAATATACATTCTTGTGTTTGTATTTCTTTCTACTTGCTGCAATGCCTGTTAAAAACATTTCAAAGGATCTCAGCATGAGAATTAAGGAGATGTACACGAGCGGAGAACGAATTGCAGATATCCAACGCTGGTTAGCTTCTTCTGGCCTCTTTGTGCCATCAACCACCGTGTGCTATCATGCACACGGAAAAATCAAACAACGCACGAAGACACCAACGGTAACTAACGCGTAAGTATATTTATACAGTGGCGGCTGCCTTTAACCTCCTGCGGCCGCCACCGCGGGGTTTTTAAAAACACGGGCAGATGAGGCGTTTTTTTGGCTGTTTGATGGTGCCGCGGGCGCTTTCAATGTTAAGCGCCATTAGTGCTTGTCTGATGATGCGGCCAACGCGCGGAAAAGCCTGAGACAAATTGAAAACATCCCTGCATTTTTACAGGTACGTAGGAGGATAAAAGGGGCGGCAGCAGTATAATTTTTTTTATTTATAGAACTATAACTATATAAAACTATATAATACTGTATAACTATATAATAAAGTATATCTATTATTGTTTATATTGCTGCATATTAATAGTACTACCGAACCGGGGGAGGGGGAAGGGGAAGTGGAAAGGGGAGGGAAACCCTCGCTACTGCGAACTGGAATGGACTGATGGAGGTGCTGCTATCAGGGGTAAGGTAAGTAAGAAGTACACAGAGGAGAAGGAACCCCAAGGAGAGCACTCATCCACTGTTGTTGAAGCCTTGTGTGCCAGAACCATGTGACGGTGGGAGGATATGGGTGAATTTAAACAGGTATGTTTTATTTGAGTCGTAACTCAGAACAATAAAATAATGGGGGGGGGGAACGCTGTGGGTCAGGTGTAATACTCTGAAAAACCAGTGTACAGCAAATTAAAAGGGGGACAAAATGAACCAAATATGAATCACTCTACTGTCTAGACTACTGAAATGCTTAATGCTAGGTGATGTTAATGTATCCCAAGATAAGGGATATGGACAGCACGGTGTCACTGTAGAGTAGTGTTACCAGTTGACACCTGCTTAGCCCAGTATAGATCCAGATCTGTACTGGTCAGTAGTTTTTAAAGGGGTGCACATATAGTGCCTGTTAGCTAACATTTTGTCCCCCTTTTAATTCGCTGTACACTGGTTTTTCAGAGTATTACACCTGACCCACAGCGTTCCCCCCCATTATTTTATTGTTCTGAGTTACGACTCGAATAAAACATACCTGTTTTAATTCACCCATATCCTCCCACCGTCACATGGTTCTTACACACCAGGCTTCAACAACAGTGGATGAGTGCTCTCCTTGGGGTTCCTTCCCCTCTGTGTACTTATTAATAGAACTATATAGTATAGATGTATCTAATTTTATAGTTATTTCGGTATATTTATATAACTTTTTTTATTTATACAACTATAACTATATAAAACTATATAATACTACATAACTATATAATTATATAAATTAATTGTGTAGATCTATCTCATTTTATAGTTATTTCGGTGTATTTATATAACTACTGTATATAATACAGTATATCTATTATTGTTTATATTGCTGCATATTAATAGAACTATATATTGTGTAGATCTATCTCTTTTTATACTATTTTTTACTGTAAATGATGTGCTGTACTTGTGGCCTACTGCACTTTAACTTACCGGATTGTTGTTTTTCTGTACACTGTTGGGAGACAACTTTTCTGTCCGACAAAATAAGTGAAGAGAATGATGAGAAGAGTGCCTTAAGGGTCAAATACACTCTGCTGAAAAATCACAATCTCACTGTATCCGAGACCAGCATAAAGAAGATGAGACTCAGAATTGGATGGAAATATGGATGTGTGAGGTTAGAACTGGACAGTACAGGAGGTAAAAGCGTTGTTTAAGAAACTGTACTGTACCTATAAAATTATTCCTTGTCATTACAGAGCGTACCCTATGATAAGGCACGTTAACAAGAGCAAGAGAGTGGTCCAGGCCCAGGCATGGATAGACAGTGGAGAAACTTTCCAGCATTGCATTTTCACTGACGAGTCTACTGTGTCGCTGGAGAGATTTGCCACCTTTGCATTCCACAAAAAAGGTTGCATATCTATGAAGCCGCGTCCAAAACACCCCGTGAAGATGCATGTGTGGGGTGCCATCTCTAGGCGTGGACCAGGATGCATCGTCATCTTTGAAGGTACAGTAAAATATATGTCACACGCTTTTGCCTTATGCACTGTACTGTACTAGTGTGCAGTTTTTTGAGCACTTTTCTTTTCTTGTTATAGGAATCATGAATAAAGCTTTTTTCCAAGAGAAAATTGTGCCTGAGATTGTGGAATACATCACACGTGAGTTCCCAGATGGTCACCATTTCTACCAGGACAACGATCCGAAGCACACTGCGTCAACAGCGCATATTCTTGAGTGCGGTATCAACTGGGTGAAGACGCCAGCGGAGTAAGTGCGGTAACCGTGTCTCATTTTTTCCCACTGTTTTTACTGTGTACTGTATCTCTTTAGCTAATTGTCCTTTTTTCCCCCCTCCCTCCAATGACAGATCGCAGACTTCAATCCTATCGAAATGGTCTGGCATCAGCTGAAGGACCATATCCAAAAAGTCGTGAAACCCTCCAAAAAGGATGAGTTGGCGCAATGCATACTACAGTTTTTGGAACGATGTACTCTCCGTGGAAATATGCAATAGATATATTGACCATATTGCGACTGTTGCCCATTGTGATCGCGCGTAATGGGCAAGCATCAGGAAGGTAGTATGGTATAGTACTGTACTGTATTATTTTAAGTACAGTATGATGCAGGTAAGTATTGCACAGATTTTTTTTCCCCTGAGAGAGCAGCACTAGCCATCTGGTTACAAAGTATTTAACAGTAGTCACAGTATAAAGTAGTTCCAGTATAGACAGTACTAACTGCATACTGTAGTCCAATATGGAGTAGCTATACAGTACACAATGATATAATATGCACCTAACTGCTCAATTTTTTTCTTTCATGAGAGAGCAGCACCAGCCATCTGGTTGCAAAGTATTTAACAGAAGTTACAGTATAGACTAGTTTGACAGTACTATACAGCACACAATGCCATAATACAGTAATCACATAACTGCACTAATTTTTTGTTTTCTTGTCTTTTCAGAAACAAAGAATGGACTGGGGGGATCGGGGGGGGGGGTATCGTGTAAGGTTTGTGAACTGTTTGTACAGTTAAGTGTATCTAAACTGCAGTCACGATGTACACAAAAACTCCCCTCTCTCAATGAACTACTGTACTGTACACAGAATGAGGAAGAAGATAAAGACGGAAAAATGTATATTATTATATATATATTATTATATATTATATATTATTAACTAATATTATTATCAATGTGCATTATTCATGATTATCCACCGGCCCTCAATTTTCATCTGACAGAAGGACTGAATAAAGACTGCATTTTGTATTATTCATGATTATTTGTATATTTGTATTTTTTGTTCCTGATAAAATAAAATAAATATTAATTTACATTCATGATAATCATAATCATTGACACCCCCCCCCCCCACACCTACACCAAAGAAAAAGAAAGAATGACAAAAAGTGGTAATTTACTGCATCAACAACATGAATCAGATTATGAGTTTTTAACTCTCAATTTCACAGTGCTGTGCAAAACAGATTTCCATATCAAATTCGAGAAGGGATTATCGCAAGCGTTACTGTAAACAAAGCCTCAAAGAGTTGGGGGGGTGGATGGGTGAGTCATGCGCAGTAATCATCAGTTAGGTCCCATCCCAAAGAGGATTACAGAGAGGTGACTCAAAGCCAACAATAGGAAAATTAGGCACGCAGGCACAGAGAGGTGATGCTCGGCTAGGGACAGACGATTAAAAACACAATGACAAGCTTTAGAAACGGAATGGTTCTGGAGAGGTGTCTGTTCAAATCCTTGAGCGAGTCTTGTGTGTGTGCGTGGGGGAGGGAGGTACAGGGTACAGCTGCATGAAGGATTAGCTGTACCTTAGTCCGCGCAGACTGATCCGGAGTGCGCAGTTCGTAGTCGTACATCGCAGGGTCAGGATTGGAGAAGGCAGCATTGTCGTTATTGAAGCCAAAGTCGGGGTAGGAGAAGACAGGACAATCGATGGCCGAAGCAGGGTCAGGATAGAAGACATCCGGGTGGTCGTAGTCGTAGCAAGGAATTGGCAACAAGCAGACAGGAGTTCCCCTCTTCAGCTTAGGAGCGTGAGCGCGGGAGTGGCTTCTGCGCGAGGAGCGGTCTCGGCCCATGACGCCGATCTCAGCAGGAGGAGACAGCAGGCTGGCCGAAGTTCACCGCAGGGCAGCGTCTGGGAGAACCAACGCTTAAGCGCAGAAGTCCAAGGCAGACCACTGCAAGGGGATAGCAGCAGGCCGCAGGAAAGGAAGGGTAGCCACTGCTAGGAGGGAATGCAGCAGGTACCGGTGCTGGCAACACGCTTCAGCACAGGAGACAGGAACAGGCCTCTGGATTCTCAGGAACTTGGAAGGTAAGAACGCTAGGAGAGAGGCCTGGGGCGGTTTGTGGCAGAGACAGTAACGTCCCAGGTAGGAGATTATGCTCGGCACTGTTTCAGTGCCAACGCCCAGGATATAAAGGGCGGAGATCCAATCACAAGAGGAGGGTGTGTGAGTATTCCTCCAATGATGTAGCACAGGGCAGAAGCTGCAATGAGAAGCAGCACATGTGCCATTGATTGCCAGAGGAAACTTTTGCAACTGCAGAAGTCTGCAAAAGCTACAATCAAAGCCAGGAGCGGATTCCTTACAATTAATTTGATCCCTACACCCTCAAATACATAAAAAGTACACAAATCAACCATGTGCAGTCAAACGCACAGTGTCGTAGTCAAAAGCTACAGCACAGATTAAATATCGTAATATCAAGATGGTTTAGGCAGGCTTGTGGAGAAAATAAAAATAAAAAATGAGGAGAAAAAAAAAATATATATTTTTTGGTCACTCGCTCTTGAACTTCGCAAGCAAGCAGTGGTGAATTTACAGGCGCATGCGCAGTAATCATCAGCTATCAAGCAGGATTTGATTGAAACCAGAAAGACACACATTCAAAAGAATGGTGTGGGAGAGGTGTACTGTACTTTAGATAAGATAAGAAGTTGAACTACTGCAGTGCAGTAAATTATCCTGAGTGTGTGCGGGGGCGAGCGAGGGGAGACGCTGTATATGCCGAAATGTGATACTGTTACAGTACACGCCTATGCGTTTCAACAATTTTCAAATGAGGCATTTAGCACCTGACATGCATGTATAAATATGCAAATTTACAATTACTGCGCGCGCACACGCAGACTGTGTACTGACGTACAGTAGGTTGAACTGCTAAAGTATTAGACTTTGAAGACAACAGCTCGTGAACGCCCCCCTGAGTTTTTAGACGGTATTGCAGTATTGCAGACAGCGGTAATAAAATGCTAATATTACGAGCGCTAAAATACCACAATATATTCCGGAAAAAAAAACCATACTACATTTGCCCGCGGTTATCAGAGTTGTGCCGATACGGCCGCACTAGGATAAAGGCGACCGCCACTGTATGTCTATGAGGGAATATTCTTCCATAGTTTCCCTAAATTTTTGCGCTTTCTTTTGGGATTGGATAGAGTATGGCGTAGGTGGGGTTTTTGGGGAGGGGGTAGTAGTTGGGCTCACAGATTTGTCTTGCTTGTGTGAGGCGACCATGTTAAAGTCCACTCCTATAATCAGGGATGAGAGGGATTGTTGTTCTAGGGAGTCAAGTAGTTTTTTTATGAACGGGATTTGGTTCTCGTTGGGTGCGTAAACGTTAACGAGTGTAACCGGTGTACCCGAGAGGGAGCCCTGGAGCACCTGGAATCGCCCGTCTGGATCAGCGAGGGACTTGGTGAGGGCGAAAGGGACATTATTCCTTATTAGGATGGCTTCTCTTTTTTTGCTTGGGGATGATGCAAAAAATGCTTGGGGAAAGATGTTGCGTGTTTTAAATTTTATTAATAAATAATTTTTTTTACTAACACCATACTGTTGTGCTGTAAATGTTTTGACTTTCTGTACTTTAATAAAGGAGATGTTGCGTGTTTTAAATTTTATTAATAAATTTTTTTTTTTACTTACACAAGACCTTCACAACTCCAGTCCTCGAGGGCCGCAAACAGGCCCGTTTTTCAGGATATCCTGAAAACCGGGCCTATTTGCGGCCCTCGAGGACAGGAGTTGTGCAGGTCTGACTTACTGTACTGTACACCATCCTACTGTAAATGTTTTGACTTTCTGTACATAAATGTTTCTACTAGTAGTACACCATACACCTGTGTACTGGAATACATGTAGAATAAATTTATATTTCTATTTTTCGGGTTTATTATACAGTATATATATATATATAAAGTATTGTATATGGTCTGAAAACAACAGCATACTGTTTCAGGTTTTCTATGAAGCTCTCAGTTACAGTATTCTATCCTAATCAATAACAACGGCCACTAAACTGTTGACTGTTGTACGTGGTTTTTAAAAATCCGATTCAGCAATGTGCAGGCATTGTTACACAAAGCGATATTATCCATCGAAATCCCTCCATTTGCCTTTTTCCGCATGAGATGACAAAGTTTTCTTTTCTGAGGAAACCCAAAAGTACAAGTTTTACTGTAATGGTCAGTCAGTCCCCTAAAGAAGTTCCCACAGTCAGTCCCACCAATAATTTTCTCGGGGGGCGTCTCCTGTTCACATGCGCATGCGCCTACTGTCGATGTGATGATACGCATATGCGTTTCAAGAAGGTTACATGCGCTTGCGCTTAGCTTTCCACCAATTCAGTATCTACTGTAGAAGCTGCTCAGTCAATGATATTGCTTACAGGAGAATCGCTTGACAGTGCATTGATATTGATATTTCAAAAACAGACTAAAATGTAGCAACATTACTCACCATAGACTTTGCGAATCAGCTGGCGCCGAGCAACTGCCAGTCCCGTATTCTTGATTATACACATAGTTGACAGGTGACAGTGGGACTACTTCACCTGTAGTCAGCTGATGAGGCTGGAAATCGCTTTGGTACATGAAGCTTGCTGGAATCTGTATGCGAAATCCGGCTCAGGCTGCAGGTATCCGGGCGGGGACAAACAGCAAGGGTTGCCGGTCACAAGGTTTTCACTGACGGTCGGATCGTTATTGGAAGCTGGCGCTGGCGCTGGCGCATTGCTTGCCTGCGACTGACGTTTCTTAGTTCGTTTTAACATGGCCTTTTGATGTCTCCATGATCATAGATATGGGAAAAATCTGGTGCTACACACCAATACCCTCCTTTTAGACCGTGTGCGGGATCAATACGAAAAAAACACGGATCGATACATAACCTTTTTCCTTATTGTACGCTTCCACACATGAGCATCTGGTGAAAATTTGTAAAAGTCATAGTTTTCGATAAAATACTGATAAATGTTACCAACTGTTGCCATCTTATCATCTGTTGCATTAATCGCGGCCCATATTAAATAAGCGTATGTTCTGTCTGGTTTTTGGAACAAGTACTGAAGTTGTGCACTCATGTCGGGACTCTCCGGGGTCTGGCCGCAAGAAGGACGGGTGTCACGGCACTGGTACGCACACAGGTGGCGCGTGCTCGACCCTCCTTCCTCCGCTCCGTGGTGCGCGGGCTCCTCGCTTCCCCGCCACCTGTCCTCTCTCCGATCTCAGTGACTCGCAACACAGGGGTAGTCCCCAGCGCGTCACTGACCCGAACTCCACCTGTCTCCCCTCTGGTCCCGCCTCCAACCTCCGTCATCAGGATACCAGGGGAACCTTAGCGCGCGCAGCCGCCCTGTCAGCTGAGGCACCCGTGGTGCATGGCGCGCTTTCGCGTTTTCGGGATTCCGCCTCTCCCTCCTATTAGGCTATGCTATAGGGCCTTACCCAGTAGCCTATCAGGGCATCTTACTGCTGCCTGTGGGCCTCACATTGGTGGGAGGTTCCTTTAAGTATTTCCTTCTGCATCCACTCCTTGCCGAGCATAATTCCTTGTGTGACTCTTACTTCTCCATGAAACTGCCTGTTTGCCTGCCTTGTATCTGACCCTTGCTTTGTACCTGGACTCTGCTGTTTCTCCTGCTCTGGCCCTGGCTTGTATGACTACTCTTGAATCTGCTGCACTCACCCTGGCTATCCGTTATATGATTACGTTGATATCTCCACTCCTGACTTCAGCTAAGTACCCCAACGATCCTGCTCTCTCCTACCCTGACCTGGCTTACCATAACGATTACTCTGAACTCTGTACCTCAAGAACCGCCTTGCAAGACTACTCTACACTCTGGACGTGCCTTCGCGGCTGTGGGAGTTGTCTTGCAATAATTCCCTACCTCAGCCCTGCAGCCGCATCTCGTTTGTGGTGAGCTACACGTCACAGTATGCACGGCCCTACAAACATCGACCCTGCTGAGGTAGGAAGAGTCCTGAGCTCGCACGCCAACCCTAGTCAGATTTTTCTAATAAATTAGAGGCCAATGACAAACATTGGCAAACTCGCCAGAATGAGTTCAGAACCCTTTCCCTCCTTCTCCAAGAACCCCGACTTCCCACTCCCAACCGTTATGGAGGGGACCCCACGAATGTCGGGGATTCCTGAATCAGTGTGCTATTCAGTTTGAAATGAACTCCTTTCGCTTTACCTCTAAGCACTCTAAGTGGTGTATATTTTCTCCCTCCTTACAGATGCTGCACTCGCTTGGGCTTCTCCCATCTGGGAGCGGAGGCCAGACCTCACACAGAATATAGGAGTGTTCACCCAAGAATTCCGCAGGGGGTTCGATACACCGTGACGTAAGATATAAGCTGCCTCTGCTTTGTTCCATGGTTCCCAGGGAGAGCGTCCGGTCGCTCGTTATGCACTCGAGTTCAGAACTATGGCCGCTGAGACGGATTGGAATTACAACTCCCTGTCAGCGGCCTTTTGGCAGGGCCTGTCCGAATCCATAAAGGATGAATTGGCTACCTTTGAGCGTCCTACAAAGCTGGAGGACCTCATTGCCTCTGCATCAGGGTGGACCACCGTCTCCAAGAAAGGAGGTCAGAGAGAGAATCTCATCGCTCTACCAGACTTCGATCTACTCCGGTCTAGGTGAGCACCTCTGAGTCTCAATTCTCCGAAATTCCTGAACCCATGCAATTAGCGGGTAGTAGCCTTTCTAAACATGAGAAACAACGTCGTAAGACTTCTGGGTTATGTCTGTACTGTGGGAATCTGGGACACTTTGCCTTGTATTGCCCCAATAAGTCGGAAAAACACCATGTTCTCATGAGACCTAGGGGAATCCCAGTGGGAACAATTTCTGCCTCTCCTATCTCTACTTCTAATCCTACCAGAATTCTGATTCCTATCACTCTGTCTGGAAAGTGGTATTCGGTTTCTACTCTTGCCTTCCTAGATTCAGGATCCGGTGGCAACTTTATAGACCAAGATTTCGCACAACAGCATCAGATTCCACTGGTACGCAAGGACAGCTTTATTGCTTTGGAAGCCATAGATGGTAGACCACTGCAACCAGCGTTCATCTCCTTAGAGACTGAGTTGCTTCACCTCAAGTCCGGTGAAAATCATGTAGAGGACATACAACTCAACGTCATACACACTCCCTCCGTTGTGGTGATTCTTGGCCTACCTTGGTTACAGGTTCATAACCCCCCTGATCGATTGGTTGAATAAAGAGCCCATCCAATGGAGCCCCTTTTGCACAAGGAACTGTCTACTCAGTTCCAATACTCTATGCGGTACCACCTTATCTGAGGAGAAAGAAAGGGTACAATTGCCTAAAGAGTATGCCGACTTCCAGGATGTTTTCGATAAACTCAAGTCTGAAGTCTTACTGCCGCATCGTCCTTACGATTGTCCCTGTTGCAGGGTACATGCAACCACACACGCGGATTCTCTTGATATGGCTTATTTATTGGGCCTTAAAGACGTACAGCACACAAAAACAAAATAGCTTCTCTTCAGCATACAAAAACAAAATAGCTTCTCTTCAGCAGACAAAAACAAAATAGCTTCTCTTCAGCATAGAAAACAAGGCAGCTTCTCTTCAGCATGCAGGACACAGACAGTTCTCACACATGTACTTTGAAAAACAGACCTTATAGCAGTAATCTCTTCAGTATTTCAATCCTGTCTCCTTACCAGCTAGCTTGCATGTGTGTACAGCCTGGGGGTTTTAAAACACCTTGATTATGCAGCTGGGGTCAGACTAATTAAGCAGCCCTTCTCAACTGACACTTAACCTCATCACTGCTGCACTGCAAGCCTAAACATAGTTTTGCCAGGTATATGGCTGGTGACGTTCATTCACCCTTTCACAGTCCCATTGACTTGCTACCCGGAACCACACCCCCTAGAGGAGCCTCTTATCCATTGTCATTACCTGAAACCAAGGCTATGAGGGAATATATTGCGGAGAATCTACAAAGAGGCTTGTTAGGACCAGTAGGTCAGGCCAGAATCTGCACTTGTGTTAAGCATCCATGTTGTCTGTTCATAACCAGTTAAGATTCTGTAGTCAGCCTTTTGCTGAAATATAATTCCTAATACACTCAGTTTCTGCCAAATTACATTTCCTTTCTTCCTGCTCAGGATATTTCTAAGATACTTTTTGTATTGTCAGTTTCCTTCTCTTTTAGTTAAAATATAATAGACTGGTCCTAAGAAAGAGGCAAAATAGTATAACTTAGTTGCTAGAGATTCGAGGTCTCTTTTGATAACAGACAATGAATAAGCTTTGTATTCAGACATTGCTTGTATTGGGAGAAGCACGTCCCAAAATCATGCCACTAATATGTCCTGCCCCTAAATCACGCCTCTAATCAAAGCTACACCCAAGACACACCCAGGTTACGCCTATGTTACGCCTATGTTATGCCTATGTTACGCCTCTAATCAATATCTAATGATTGAGACAAAGGATTTGAAACCTGGCTTGCGTTACATTTCATTTCTTTCGTTTACCGGGCCTGTAAGTTCAACAAAAATCGGAGATAACGAGTGGCAGTGCGTGTAAGCTTCCCGGGGGAGTCTGCTGCAATACGGTGCAGATGTGTTTATATCCAGTCACAAGGCCTTCAGCTCTCTTGGCAGAGGAAAGGTTCCTTTCAGTTCTGGAGCCTAGGCAAGGAAAAAGGTTTTTCCTTCAGTTTTGGAGTCTAGAAGTGGGAATTCACAAAGGCGGTGTAGACGGACGTTCACAGAGGTACACAATTTGGAGACGTTTATAATGTGAAATTATAATAAGGCTTTATTGTGCCTATTCCTTTTCATCAGGAAATCCATCCAAACACAGGGGGGGGGGGAACAAAGCTTTTATTCACTTGGGAGTATTTCGAGTGAAACACTATGCAATAATTCACATCTCCCTTAGTCAAGCATTTCTCGCAGCCCAAAAACATATAGCATGAAATAAGCAGATATAAGCAGTCTCTTAAGAATAAAAGTCTTATCTGTTTCTTGGAGGGAAAATCTTCTCACTTCCTGGTTCAGCTTCAGGTGTAGTAGTTTTCCCTGTGTCTTGAAATCAGCTCTGCTTTGCAGAGCTCAAGACTGGTAAGCTCCAAAGGTCAGCTCTCAGTCAGAGCTAAGGAGTCCCCTTCCTGTCTCAACAGACAGGCTTTTGTAAAACAATCTAATCAGGCAGGTGGTGTTTAGTAATTAACTACCAAACTGCTAGATTAAAGGCACATTACTGAACAGGGATAAGTCCCCTGTTACATACCTCCCTTGTTTGTGGGAAGCTCGGGCTTACCACGGCCAAAGCCCATCCTTCCACTCTCATTCTAGATATCTCTGTGACTTGAATGAGAGTGGATGAGGAAGAGAACCCTCTGTCCCGCTGGGATTGGAGCCCTTTCTACAGTTTATTTTTGTCTCCTCCCGAAGATGCTTGAGATCAGCACTCCTCAGTCGCTCGAGGAGGACTTTTTCCACGTAAAGTCTTTTTATCGCGTGCGCGGTCTTGAGATTTCTGTTGCGTGGGGCACTCCTCTTTTTGTAGACAAAGTGTATGGCAACAGTTGTAGAGCAGTTAGGACTAGCCCTTAGAGTTTTCTGCTCTTGAAGTGGTCTTTCTGCAGTTTCTCCACACCATGGAGTCGCCAGTTCAGCTTCTTCAGCTAAGGATTCTTCTGGCTTTGATTCTGCACTCCTACCTCTGCTTGTTGCCTGTTGGGCAGCTGTAGGTTTGGCTAGTGCTTTCTTTGGTGGCTCAAACTTCGTAATTTTGTTTTGAAGTTGCGTGGAGTCCCCAACTCTCACTGTACCCATGTCCTTACGGGCATTAGTTACTGTGGGATACTGGTGCTTGGGCAGAGCCAATACCTTTTTCCGTATTGGAGGTATCTGTA
Organism: Ascaphus truei; assembly: GCF_040206685.1. Taxonomy (NCBI): domain Eukaryota; kingdom Metazoa; phylum Chordata; class Amphibia; order Anura; family Ascaphidae; genus Ascaphus; species Ascaphus truei. The sequence continues at coordinate 6,583,379 of NC_134493.1, forward strand.
TCAGAGTCTCCTTCATATTCTGGAGCTCTGTAATTTTTTGTCGTCAAGGTTGCCGCTGCGTCTGTTTTTCCTTGGTGTACTGACTCAAGGGAATGGAACAGTCTCTCTGTCTCTCCAGCTCTTGCTCCAGTTTCTGAGCCTTCTCATGCTCCCTCTCATACAGAGTCACCTGGTATCGGAGCTCCACTTCCAACGATGCTCTGAAGACATGCAGCGTGGCCTTTAGCTCCTCATACTGCTCTGTGGGGACGTACTGGGTATTCAGACGTTCCTGAAGCACTTGAATTTCTTTAGCAGCCTGCAGCTTTTCTTCCTGCAGCGTTTGCTGCTTCTCCTCAGCATACTGGAGGTGTTTACGCAGACCTTGCAGTTGGTTCTGCAGTCGGTGCTCTGCTTCAAACTTTTCCTTGACATCTTCTGTCAACTGAAAATTTTCTTCTTTCAGTTTTAAGTTTTCTCTTTTTAATCTTGAATTTTCTATTTTTTTCAGTCTCTGTATTCTTCAGGGCTTCTTTGCAGTCCTCCTTCCATTTACGCACATCTGCTTTGAGAATGACAATCTCTTGGCGTGAGACTTCCTTCTCTAGGTTGAGGGTCTGAAGCTCCTTCTGATAGACTTTGAGATCTGTATCAAGATTGACAGTAGTTTCTTTAGCAATTTCCAGCTCCTCAGTGAGACTGTGTAGTTCCTTTCTGGAAACTTCCAGGTCTGTGCGGCAGCTGTTGGTCTCATGATGTGAGGCATCAAGCTTTATACGAAGAGTGTGAACCTCTTGCTGGAAGACTGTCATCTGCTTCAGTGCCTCCTCATACTTCCGCTTTAGCGTAGCCACCATTTATCCGATTGGCTCTGCTTTTCATCCATGGCGGAAATAGTAGCCTTTGCAGTATCTAGCTCAGTCTTGAGATCCTCCAATTCGGTCTTGGCCGCAGAGTAAATTGCGAGCACAGTCTTCTGTAGCTCAGCATTCTTTTTTCTCTCTCTTCCTAATTCTTCACAGAGCAGATCACAGTCATGCCTGGCAATTTTCAGGGCGTCTTCAGGGCTGGTCAAGGGATCGTCACTCACTGGTTCCGGCTCCGCTTCCCTGGGATGACTGGTTGAGGGTTCCTCACTGTTGGCACCAGACAGACACTTCTTTGGGGTACACGACTTCTGCCTTGGGCCCTCTGGATATTCGGTTAACCGTGGGACGAATTCTCCATTTTCTCTAGGCTGCAGGGCAACTCGGTCCCCCTTTTCCTCCACAGGATCTGTGGACGTGTCTTTTCCTTCCACGGTAAGTGAATAACTGCTTTTCTTTTTCTTTTTCCGCCTTTTTGATTTGGATGACACCGTCCCTTCAGGGATATTGGGGTCTCCATCTTCATTTGAAATTTTAGCAGCTTCATTATATACGCCAGGCTTTTCTTGCAGTTGCTTTAGCTGACAGAAATATTGGGTGATCTGCTGCTCCCGCTCTGTCTCCTGTTGATCATATTCATCATCAAAGGGAGCGGTCTTTTCTGTTTCTGCCGAGTTCAGGCACCACCACCATTCTTGGGGTGTTTTGTGGGTGTGACTCGGTTCGGGTTCCCCGTAAGAGATGTCTTCTTCTTTATTGGACTGGAAGGGCCACTCTTCCGTGGGGTTCAGTTCATTACAGGAACGCTGCATCTTGTCCTCCATTTTTAGGCTATCAGGTGTAATTTTCTTCCTGACCTCAGGAGGCGCTATTGCAGCTGTTGCCACTGTATTTGCTAGAACCCCCAATTGTGGTAGTCCTACAGATGGGCATATTTTGCTTGTAGAGGTCGTAGCTCTCACAGGCATCTCTGTAGACTTTTTCTTTCTTGGATAAGTTTTACAATATCAGCAGTGCTGTGCATGCATTTTCTCTCATCAGGTATACAAGTTGTGCAGTTGCTAGGTAAAAAAGTCTATTTGCTTTACACCATTTTCTTGCAGGGTTTCAATCTCCCCGCTTCAGCAACAGAATTTGGTTTTCTGCCTGAGTTCAGTAATTTTCAGTCTCATCTTTGGGTATTATGGCATTCACACTTCACACTTTGGGTATCTGTTTTTGCTCCCAAGATATATATAGGCAGACATTTTTACTTGCAGAAAAAAACATTCTTTGCAGTGGACTATTTCTTTCATTCCCGGCAGGGTGACTCAACAATTGGTTTTGAAAAACCTTTCACACAGTTCAGAAATCACCTTTTCACCCTATAGTGCAATTTTACACTCAGCATTTGTTTGCTAAAAATTCCCCTGCTTCAGCACAGTCTTGTATCAATTTTCACACTTTTCTGCATATACTCCATTCACAGCTGGTAGTCCTATGCGGTGTGGCAACCTTTATTTTCAAAATCAGTACCACTCGTGGGTCACCATCTGTATTCACTGCTTCAGCGAAACTTTTGAAAACAACAAATACCAATCCCTTTTTAAGACCTGACTCACTTTTTGAACCCTGACTATGGCTGAAAGGCAAAACCCCTATTTCAATGACCATATTACACTTTGTGATAGGCAAATTAAGGTTTAGCTACTTCAGCAGTCTCTTCTGGGTTTTTGTAAGTTTCAGTGCAGTGTGGTTTCAGTGGTGTGTATCCCTTTAATTCCGATCTCTGCTGCATGCGGTTTTTTTTTTTCTAGACTGTTTGTAGGCAAAAAGCATTAAAAAAAATTCACATAAAAATCTCCGGTCCTTTTTAACTACAAAGACACCTCTTATTCCACTTCTGACACCATATGTAGACGGACGTTCACAGAGGTACACAATTTGGAGGCGTTTATAATGTGAAATTATAATAAGGCTTTATTGTGCCTTTTCCTTTTCATCAGGAAATCCATCCAAACACAGGGTGGGGGGGAACAAAGCTTCTATTCACTTGGGAGTATTTCTAGTGAAACACTATGCAATAATTCACATCTCCCTTAGTCAGCATTTCTCGCAGCCCAAAAACATATAGCATGAAATAAGCAGATATAAGCAGTCTCTTAAGAATAAAAGTCTTATCTGTTTCTTGGAGGGAAAATCTTCCTGGTTCAGCTTCAGGTGTAGTAGTTTTCCCTGTGTCTTGAAATCAGCTCTGCTGTGCAGAGCTCAAGACTGGTCAGCTCCAAAGGTCAGCTCTCAGTCAGAGCTAAGGAGTCCCCTTCCTGTCTCAACAGACAGGCTTTTGTAAAACAATCTAATCAGGCAGGTGGTGTTTAGTAATTAACTACCAAACTGCTAGATTAAAGGCACATTACTGAACAGGGATAAGTCTAATGTTGCAGGCGGCAAGTGAGTATATGTGATTTTTACATTGTCTCACCCCCCTCTTGGAATTCAGTACCTAAATTATGCTGGTCAGTGTCCAGATAATTTCTGAATTGTGACTGTGGATTGGGTTAGAGTCCCTTGACAACATTTTTGTTTAGAGTCCAGTAAATTTTGTGCACGACTGAACTGTTATCTCTGAACTAGTTGAACGACCATTGTATATTGTGTAAAGTAGAAGAATTCTAAGATTAGTTTTCTGCAATTATTTATCATAATCTATAATTATTTATCATAAGCTACTAATGGGTGCTTACATGAGTAAGAATGACTGTGGAGGGAAGCCTAGGAATGTACAACTTTTTAAATGCGAGTGTAAATCTAGTCGGACTCCTGAGGAATTTGTTGCTCAGACGGCTGGTGATTATTATCGTGACCCATTTGTAGATTATGCAGAAGGTTGTTCTCGGCAAGAGAATAAGGCAATGTATATACAAGGCAGAGGGCAGAATAGACGGAGATCTTATGCTGATCCCAGAAATCAATCAGGAAGAATAGGTCATAATAATGGTGTCTGTTTTAATTGTGGTGGTTTTGGTCATTGGCAGAGAGTGTGCCACTATCAGAGTCAGAAGCAGGGAAGTGCTGTTTCACCCGTGGGGGCTCAGAGTGCAAGTCTCTGTAAATAAAAAAAAAAAAAAAAACACGCTACCTTATGTAAAAGAGTTTGTTTGTAACCCTGATGAATTTTTTTTCCTGAATGATTTCTTGTGTGAAAGATACTGTGGGTCATGCTGATTATCATATGTGTATAGGTCGCCATCCATGAATTTGCAGATAATTGCAGAAAATATGAATATTAGTTGCTCATTATGAAATCTAAATTTTAAAAGGTTTTAAAAGGTGTACGCCAATTATAAGAGGGAAATACATAACAACGGAAAGGAGAGTATATTCAGCTCTGTCCCTGGTTATAGTTTGAAAGGTTTATTCGTCCTGGCCAGACGGATACTTTTTAAACCGGACACATTTCTTTTTGTTTGCGGTATTTCTATCTTAACGAAAGGAGGGGCACCGCCTCTCCCTTACAGTTTAAAGAATGTGAAGCATTCACATTAGAATTAACTAACTCTGTGCTTAAGCAGTTTATTTATGAGAACAAGGTAATGTAGAACAGTTTTCTCATCTGTTTTGTTATTTCTGTGAAGTTGGCTGGCTGTGTATGAGAGACGTTTTTGTGTTGTGTGTCCTGTATTATGTGTAACCAGTAAGATAACACATTTCAATTTTATTTCTACAGGATTAAGATATGTTTGGGAATATTTTTATTTAAAAATGCTGGTAAAAGCTCACAAGCACTGTTTGATTTAATATATTGTATTATATATGTACAGTATATAACGCCATTAATGGGCATAGCGCTTCAAAGGAGGGTGTCCGTGGTGGCAAATGCTGCAGAGAGGTTGAGTAATATGAGCAGAGTGTAATGATATCTGTCTTTAGCAGCATGGAGGTCATCAGTTATTTTAGTGAGAATTGTCTCCGTTAAATAAGCAGTGTAGAAGCCATACAAGACAGGTAGGGTCAAGCTTGCTGTTTTTTTAGTCATCCCCTGCGCAAGGGATTAATCCAGCAGTTAATATGAATAAGACAGCGAAACCCGCTATCTGCTATCCGTACTTTGAGGTTTCTGGCGAAAAGCCTGGAACAACTGGCTGTTTGCCCAGAAAGAAAAAAAAGCGCTTTGAAAATTATTATTTTTTTATTCAGAGTGTCTTTAAATGTTTATGCTGGCCGTGTGCTCAGCACTTTGCAAAGAGTTCAAAGTTATTTGTCTATATTAAAAGGAAATCTCTTGTTCAGGATTTCAGGATTTTTCTTATGTTTACAGGTTCCATATTGTTAATGCCACAGTTGTTAAAAGATCTACGGCAGGCCTTTTCTTTTAACACAAGCAGTAAATATTTGTATAGTCGCTACACATACAAATCTATTTACCAGTTTAATTTTGCTATATATCAAGCAACCTGTTTTCATAACTATTTTTGTTCACATAATTATATAGATAATATATGAACAAAAGAGGGGAGATACATAGGTTATTCAAGGACTCTCTGAGATCCCTATAGAGGAACCAGAACTTGATATGTTGTAAATAATACACAATGCACAGTAGGTTCAGAATGTATTATATCAATGTTAACTCCAAGGGCTCTTGCCGTAATAAAGGTTGCTGCCATACTAACAGGGCTGACAGGCTCCTGGTAAAAAAATTTTTTAATACCTTTGCAGATGTCACAGCAAAGCAGGTGGCAAGCCGTCCCTATATTGAGGGATATATCATATCTGACAAATTTATAATTTTGTAACCATTTTTTCGTTTTTGGGTATGTCCTGGACATACAGTTAAAGGACAAGGGATATATAATTGCAAGTACAGTTGCATAAGTGAACAGGGTATACATTATATACAGGGCATTTCACATTTTTAGCAGAATAGTTACAGTGGAGTGTTTGAGGTGAAAGCCAGGAGTGACTGTGGGTGTTGGACAATAGCCATGAGTGCAGGCTGTTGGGATGCTTGATTTGTGGGGCGAGTTTTAAGGTTAGTTAGTATTAAATGACTAAAAGGTTGACACCATTTGCATCAGAGAAAATGACAGATGGCAGTTAGATATGAATGAGAGCAAGTCTGTATTGGGAGAAGAGAGATTGATCTATAGTTCGAGACAGTGTTTTTGTCCCCATTTTTGAAGATTGGGACAACTCTGGCAGTTTTCCAGGTCTTAGGGATATGGCCTGCAGACAGGATAGAGTTGATTATGGAAGCAATTGGTTTGGCACATTCTGAGGTACCAAGTTTTAGGAACTTGGATTGTAGCACAGTCAAGTCTACATTGGTTGCTTAGTTTAAAATTTGAGGAGCGTTAATAGGGGATACCTCTGTTTATATTCGGATGCTAATAATAGTAGTAACCATATTAATACAAGAATTTATTTCTAGGTATAAATTCTCTCCCTATGAGACACTTATGGGATGAGTTATGACCATTAGTAGTTCAAAGGAACGAATTAAGGATCATGTTATTGATAATAAACAATTAATAAATATTGCATGCAACTAATATATATTTTTGAGTCTTTCTAGGCACAGGTTAAAGCTGAAAGTGCACCTACGTGAGACGGGTTAATGGTCAAGCATTTTCTACGCAAGCATGCTCTTCATCCCAGATGAAAAGGCTATTTAAATACTACTCATCACCAGCATTGCAGTAAAAATTTGCTTATCATCATGGATACACATCACGCACGTCAAAATAGTGCCAGCCTCGGCACAAACAGCTAATAAAGACAAAGACATAGCGCCTGCAAATTAGTGTTTTGATGGACACAATACTCTCTGACCACTAATCATCAAGGGAGAAAGGTCATAGGCAAAAAAGTCCAGGCCTCAACACACGACATTTGAACTTTTTAGTTTTACAGGTTTTTATTATTATTTTTTTTTTTCAAATAATTTTATTAGGCTTTTAGATATGAATGCAGGTACAACAAGCGATATAGCCTAACATTTTAAATCGACAATATTTTGGGGGAAACAGATTGACAACCTCAGTTGTCAGTAAAGAGGGGGGAGTGCCTTCAAAGAGGGAAGGCAGGGGAGGGGGGGTGGGAGGGGGGAGGGGGGGGAGAGGGGGGAGGAGGGGTCGGGGGGGGTGGGTGTCCCATCTGGCTGTTGGGGATGTAGTATCGCAGGTAGTTTTTGATCTCCTATGGGGAGGGGGTAGACCTCTGTCTCGCTGGAGCTGGTTGTCTGACCCTATTGCAGGAAATCCACGGTTCCCAGATGTCCTCATAGGCGGGGAGTTTTTGTCTCACGATGGCGGTAAGCCTTTCCATGATCATCACCTCGCCGACTCTTTTTTTGATCGTTCCCAGTGCTGGCGTGGTTGTTTTCCTCCAGGAGTCCGCAATACAGCATCTTGCCGCGGTAAGAATGAAGGATATTAATTTCCTGGTTGGTCGGACTATGTCGGTCTTTGGTGCGGCCAACAGGTAGGTCAGTGGTTCGATAGGTATTTCCAGGTCGGTGACCTCTTTTATCAAAATTTGGACCTTGGCCCAGTACTTCACAATTTCTGGACAGGTCCACCAGATGTGGGCCATGTCCCCTCTATGACCACAGCGTCTCCAACATAGGTCTGATGCCAGAGGGTAGATCTGGTTTAATCGTGCTGGGGTAAGATACCAGCCAAACATGATTTTATAAATGTTATCCTTTATTGTAGTGCATAGGGAAGTTTCTGAGGCTGCCTGCCATAGTTCTTCCCAAGTCTCTCTGTCTATATTTATATTCAGGTCTGCTGCCCATTTGAGCATATAGTCATGCTCTTTGGGGGTCGAGGAGTGCTCTAGAGCACCATATATGTCCGAGATTAGACCTTTCTGGTGGGTCTTTGTCTCGTAAAGTTGTTCAAACGTCGTGAGAGTGGGGTATTCTGGGAGAGGGCATGTTGTCCTAATAAAGTTTCAGATTTGGAGGTATTTAAATGTGTCCAATTCTGTAATTTTATATTTGGTCCTCAATTCTTGGTAGCTCAGAAGCCTCCCTAGGCTCAGTAGGTTCACAATCGCCTCTATACCCCGTGTGTTGCATTGGTCGAACAGTTTAGATCCACATCCCGGGGGGAACTTCGAATTGTTAAAAATAGGGGTCAATTGGGAACTTTTGGAGGTAAGGCCATATTTGTATTTACATCTTATCCATACGTCCCACGTGTAACGTGAGGCCTGTAGTTTAAGATTGTGTGTATGCCCCTCTCCTCTGTCCAGGCTGCAGAGGCAGGCTTGCAGAGAAGGCATTTTGGCACATCGAGTCTCTATCTCTACCCAACTACAACGGGTCGGGTCCGAGTTCCACATTACTACCTGCTTGAGCTTTGCAGCTAAGTAATATTTATTTAGGTCTGGAACTCCCAGTCCTCCCCTAGATCTTGCTGCCAACAGGACCGATCTGGCGACTCTGGGTCTCTTGCCCTGCCAAATGAAATGAAACAATCTGTTCTGAATATGTTTTAGATCAGTGCCCGGAACGTGGGTCGGGAGTGTTTGGAAAAGGTATAACATTCTTGGGAGTATATTCATCTTTGTAGATATCATTCTACCGAACCACGATATCTGGTAACCTTCCCACTGATCTAGATCTTTTTTGATCTTGTCCCATAACTTCGGGTAGTTATCCCGGTATAAATCCTGGTAGTGCCTTGACACATTAATTCCCAGATATTTAATGTATGAAGGGCACCATCTGTAGTTAAAGTTTGTTTTGAGGAGTTTGACTTCGGGATCTGGGAGACTAAGATTTAGAGCCTCTGATTTGTCGCTGTTTATTTTGTATCCTGAAACTTTACCAAACTCCGTCAGTTCCTTCTAAAGGTTAGGGAGGGAAGTTAGGGGTTTAGTCAAAGTAAGAATGATATCATCAGCGAATAGGGAAATTTTGTATTGTGCTTTATCAATTGGGATACCCTGGATGTTCGGGTTTTGTCTTATTTTAGACGCCAGTGGTTCAATCGTGAGGGCGGAGAGGAGGGGGGATAGGGGGCATCCTTGTCGGGTGCCATTTTTGATTTGGAATCGTTCAAGGCCTCCACCCGAGAGTCGTACTGAGGCAGAAGGGTTCTGATAAAGTGCTTGAACACCCTTTAAGGACGAGTCTCTGAAACCAAATTTTATCAGTGTTTGGTCTAGAAATAGCCAGTCAATTCTGTCAAATGCCTTCTCTGCATCTAGGCTTAATAGCATCGCCTTTGAGCCTGAAAGGTGGGCATGGTCTACTAAGTTAATTATTTTACGGGTATTGTCTGAGGCCTGTCGGCCCAGGACAAACCCGACCTGGTCCTTGTGTATTAGTCTCGGGAGGATAGGGTTAAGTCTGTTCGCCAAAATTTTACTATATAGTTTAAGGTCGTTGTTCAACAGTGAGATTGGTCTGTAACTGCCACATTGGGTGGGGTCCTTCCCTTCTTTAAGTATTATAGCCAGATTTGCGGACGACATTGTGGATGGGATAGGACTCCCTTCTAAGAATGAGTTGAACAAGCTTAATACTGTAGGTGTTTGGACAAGATGGGGAAAAATTTCTTATAGTAGGCATTTGTGAAACCATCAAGGCCCGGCGCCTTGGAGATTTTTGAGGCCCTAACGGCCACTTCTAATTCGTCTAGTGTAATTTTTGCGTTTAGGATAATATTTTCTTCCTCTGTTAGTGATGGAAGATTGCAATCGGATAAGTAATCAGCGGCTAATGCCGAGTTCGTTATACTAGAATTAGCAGAGTGGGTCCTTAAGTTATATAATTTGGTGTAGAATTTGGTGAATTCCTCTGCTATTTTTTTTCCGTTGTATTGGAGTTCACCAGAGTTATTCCTGATCGCCGTTATTTGTGACCTTTTCTGTATTCCTCGTAACTTACTAGCGAGAAGTCTATCGGCCTTGTTCCCTTTATCATAGTACCTCTGACCCGTCCATTTAAGAGCTTTTTCTACATTTTCCAATTGGATTATTCTTAAATCGTTTCGAGCAGTTGTCAACTGTTTGTAAATTCTCCGGGAGGGGTTATTTTTATGCTGCTGCTCTAAATTGATTATTTTGTCTGTAAGCTCTTTGGTTAATTTGAGTTTAGTTTTTTTCCGGTGGGAGGCAATCGAGATAAGGTTTCCTCGGATTGTCGCCTTATGGGCTTCCCACAGGCTTGCTGGAGATGATACAGAGCCTTTGTTTATTCTAAAATATTCCCTGAGGGATTTTTTGAGTTCCAACACTGTCCCGGAGTGGTTCAGTAGGGAATCGTTAAGTTTCCAGCTATACGAGGTAAATTTCCCAAATGGAATGGATAGGGTCATGGTGATAGGAGCATGATCTGACCACGTAATTGGGCCAATGTCTGAGTCTGTGGTGGCCTCTAGGATGTTCTTGGTAGCAAGAAAGTAGTCAATACGGTAATAAGACTGGTGAGGAGCCGAGTAAAAGGTATAATCCCTTTGCCCCTGATGTTGTGTTCTCCAAATGTCCACCAGAGAAAAGTCCCCAACAATGTCCTTGAATTTTTTCCCCAGTCATTGTGACTGAGTAGAGTGTTGTCGTCCTGGGTGGCTCGATTTGTCTTCTTTTGGGTTGAGAGCCATATTAAGATCACCTGCAATAAGTAGCGAGGATAGGTACTGTGGGTCAATTTCTTCCAGAACCTTTTTCAGGAATTCTATCTGGTTCTCGTTCGGGGCATATAGGTAAATAAGGGCGATTGCCGTGCCTGAAAGTGAGCCATAGACTACAATAAATCTCCCCTCTGGATCTGCCTGGATTTTTGTTAAATTAAATGGGGTGCCCTGACGAATCAGAATGGCAACCCCTCTGTGTTTGCTGCTGAATGATGAGAAATAGCTCAGTGGGAACGCGTGTTGAAATATTTTAGGCGGTTCTTGAGACGTGAAGTGTGTCTCCTGGAGGAAAACAACATCGCCACCTGACTTCTTTATTTCCTGGAGGGCCAGGCGTCGCTTTCCATTGTTGTGTAGGCCCTTCACATTTAGGGAGACAATTTTTAGTGCTTTTTGGTGAGACATATTGACCTCACAGAGGGTTCCGTGTGTGTTGTCCTTGGACTAGTGCTGGAGATAAACAGCCAAAATGGGCAGGAGGGGGAGGGTTGGGTAAGGGGCCGTTGGGACAGTGACAGCGGCTAGAAAAAGAAAGGAAAGTTGACCCTAATAGGGTCTAAAAGGTGTTGGACCGGTCTTTAGTAATGGACCGGTTAGTGGTGTTTAAGACCCTTGGGGGCGGGTCCGGTAACGGTCTCCAGTGAAGGCGGGCTGGGTGGAGACCCTTTAGACTCTATGGTTTCATCTGAGATTACTTACTCCGGGGAGGCCTGGTAGGTGGGGTTTCTGGTCAGTTAGGCCTTAGTCTTGTCTACCTATGTGTGGGAGGAATTGGGGGGGGGGAAGGTGGATAGGGGAGGGGGGTTGGGGGTGAGGGCGGCAGATGTGGGGGTGGGTGCTAGGGGAGAAGGAGGGGGTGGGGGGCAAGGGGGAAGGGGGGAGGGTAGAGAGGGGAGGGAGGGGTCGTCTCATTGGCCTCTCTCACCTGATGTATCTTTTCGTTCATTTATTGATTGGCGATGTTTTCTGTGTAGTGTGTGTAGGGATGAGGGAGGAGGGGGGGTGTTAGGGGGGGAAAGGGTATAAGAGGTGGAGCCAAAAAGATTTAGATTGATGTGGACATCAAATAACCTGTGGAACATACAGCTTATACGCAGTTGGAGTCATTTCAGGCAATCTTCATTGTTGGTAAGGTCAGTGGGCTTTCGATGCTAGATGGAGTAACGTTGTTAAGGGCTGTGTCAGGAGGGTTAGGGTCCCTGGGAGGGTAGGGAGGGAGAAAGGGATGAAAAGAGGGGGGGACCTGGACGGTAGGGTGGGAGAGAGGGTTTTTCATCATGTAATTGTTGGTACACTGGCGACACACTTTATTCGAGCTCGGCTAGTCCCACGAATTCGGGTATACCCGGGTGTATTGAGGTTTGTGACTGTTTTCTGCCCGAGTGCATTGGGTTATTTTCCAGGCAGGGATTGAAGCATTTTATTCCCGCTGGCTGCAATACTGCACAGTATATATATATATACTGCATTACAATTCATGAATTTATGCCATCTGGTAGACACGCGAAGCATTGCAGCCTATTAAATCCTAATCATTATCATTTAACAGATCAGCCGCCCATCAGCCAGGCATGAACCCAGGCTGGGAAGGCAAATGCAACGGGGCTTGCCAGAGGTGAGGAGCGGTGCATTCCAGGTATCTGCCAGGTATATACTGGGTATTTGCTCGAATAAAGTGTGTCGGTGCAGTACAGTACGACGCTCTTATGACCTACATTGACCGACATTATTCAATGGTATTTTTCCTCCGTGTGGGATGTAGGGAAAGGGAAGGAGGGGGGGGGAGAGATAGGGAAGGGGGGGAGAGATAGGTGTGGGGGGGAAGGGGTGGTAACAAGGGGGGGTAGAGGGTGGGGTGTGGGGCGGGAAGGGGTGGGGGGGAGGGGGGAAGGGGGGAGGGCGGGAGGGGGGGGATTTAGGCTTGGACAGAACACCGTGAGCATTATACACAATATACATTCGGTAACTTAGGTGGTCACGCTCAGGGGAGCTGGGGGGGGGGGGGGGGGCTGGGTAGAAGGTAAGAGGGGTGGGGGGGTGGGGTAGTTTGGGGGGGGATGGTGGCGAGAGAAGGGGGGAGGAAAGGAGGTGTGGGGGGAGAAGGGATAGGGGGAGGGAGGGGGGGATACAGACTTGGGCATTAAACCATAAGCAGTATACACAATTTACATTCAGTAACTTAGATGTCAAATATTTGCATTAGTAAAGAGGTTGATCGGCCTCTTGTGGCAAACCTGAGTAATGCATCTTTCGAACCTATGTTCAAGAACATATTTAGCAGAGCTAAAGCAAAGATAAGTGGTCAAGCTCAAGGGGGACGGGGGGGCTGGGTAGAAGACAAGGGGGGCGGGGGAAGGTGGGGTAGTTGGGGAGAGGGGGGGTTGATGGGGAGGGGTGGGGGGGAGGGGAGAGGGTGGGGGGTGAAGGGATTGGGGGGGAGGGGGGGGTATTAGGGCAAGGGAGGGGGGGGGAGGAGGGGAGTTGACACTGGAAGTGAACAGCTTGACATTTCGTAGTTGAACCTTTAAACTTATTTACATAGGAGCCGTGAGGGCTGTCCCTTTATGCGTTTGCAAGACTGTCCTGTCGGATCAGCATTGAAGTAATCGGTAATGAGCACGGAGGCTCGATTGTGAACATCAACAACATTTTATGCAACACTTTGACATGGGGGGAACCTTAGGGTAGTGCTTCCGGGTCCAGGCTCATTGAAATCCCAGGTGGGGCATCAATCAGGGGGGGGGTCACTTTCTCACGGAGGAATGTCTATCCAGGTTTCGGGGGAGGGGGGTGGGGGGGGGAAGGTAGTGGGGGGGGAGGAGGTAGGTGGTGGGTGAGGGGGAAGTAAAGGGGGTGTTGGTAGTGAGGGTGGGGGGTGGGTAGGGAGGAGAGTGGGGGGTGGGCCAGGGGGGGAGGGGGGGACACGGAGGGGGGGCGGATAAGGGAAGGGGGGGTCTCTATCTACTCTATGTGGATCCTTCTGTAGCGGGGTACCATAACGCTGGGTCAATAGGGGGTGTAGTGCGTAACTTGGGACAATGGGGAGAGTCCAACAGGGGAGTGTGTGGGGGTAACAGTTTTACAGACCGTCTGTAGGCGCTTCTCCGCTGGTAGCGACTGGCATGTCCTGCGCCGTCAGCCCCCTCAAAGAGGGGGGGAGCAAACGAGACCGGGGGACCATTGGGAGAAGCTTTAGTGAACCATAACAAGCCCTCCGCAGCCGAGGGGGGGGGGGGACAGTGAACCGTCTGAGGTCATAACTGGTACGGGGTTCGGCGGTTACCGTACGCTCGGTGCCTCTGTTCGGGTGCCGTTCTCCGGGGTCACGTGATGCGGAAGGTGGTGACGGATGGGGACCGCGAGTGGTGGTGACGTCAGCTTCGTCTCGCTCTGGATGCGGCGGGGTGCTCCTCGGTGGGGTGAGGCCTCTCCGGGCGCCATTTTGTGGGGATCCGGTGCACACGAGGCGGACTCCGTCATCCGGTCTTCTGCGATGCGACGGCTGGATCCAGAGATGAACTGCAGGAGATGGAGCTTGTCGTTCGTCTGGGAGTCGATGAGGATCTTTATGTGGAGGTAAGTGGTGTGGCCTCGTCTGGCGCGTCTTTATGAAGAGGCATGCGGTGGGGCCTCTTCAGGCGCCATTTTGTGGGGTGTCAGGGAGGAAGATGGTGTTCTCCCGGGAGGGCCTCATTGTTTTCTGGGGGTATCCCTTCATTTGTCTCGGGACTGCCTCTGCTCCGCAATTCTTTCCGAGGCTCTGACAGGTTGGTCCTCTCTGTCTCGGATTCTGTTGCCAGTTTGGTGGGCATATTGGAAGGGTTCCGCGGGGAGGCCCAGGGTCTTTGCCAGTGGCTCCATTTCCTCGGGATGTCTGATGGCGAGGAATTTTCCCTTGTGGGATATGATCAATTTAAAAGGGAACCCCCATTTATACTTAATTCCTTTTTCAGAAGGAGTAGTGTAAGGGGGCGCATCGCCTTCCGTCGGTCCACGGTAAGTTTTGAAAGGTCATTATAGACCTGGAGTGGCTCATTTTGGAACGTGATCATGTCCCTTTCTCTGCTGGCTCCGAACAGTTTGTCCTTAGTGGAGTAGCTGTGGAGACGCACGATCACGTCCCGCCGGCGGTTTGGGTCATCTGAACGTGGGCCCAGCGCCCTGTGCGCTCTGTCTATCTCCAAATCGCGAGGGTCCAGGTCTGGGGATATAGATAGGAAGAAGTCCACTAGGTAAGCCCTTAGGTGGGTGGGCTGTATCGCCTCAGGGATGCCACGGATACGCAGGTTCTGGCGGCGGTCCCTGTTCTCCTGGTCTTCTAGTCCGTCACGGAGGGTGTGAATCTCTTGGCCCAGGCGGATTATCTCATCATCGGCCTCAGATTGGTGTTGCAGGGCCTCATCCAGCCTAGTTTCTAGTGTAGTAGTGCGCTCCTGCAGGCCCTGTATATCGTGTTTAATTTCTGCAACCGCTTCTTTTATGTTAGTTTCCAGCGATCGTTGGAGCTTAGCGTGGAGCTCCTCGAGGAACTCCTTCGTTATCCTCCCGTCCGGTGAGGGGGGAGTCTCGGCGGGACTTGCCGGGTCTGAGATGCCTTGTTTGCCTCGTGCACCTGATGGCTGGGCGCCATCTTGCCGTCTGCCTCCCGCCTCAGCGGGTTGTTTAGCGGGGGTAAAGAACCGGCCAACCCCTTGGGTCTGGTGGCTTTTCCCCCTGTTTGACATCCCTTCGGTCTTAGGGGGTGATTAGGTGCCTTTTGAGGGTTTTTCAGTCGGGTGAAATAGCTAAATATCAGCGTTTATACAGAAGGGTCTCCGGAGCTCTCCCTCTACCCGTCTGCCCTGGATGACGTCATTGGCACGCCCCCCAGGTTTTTATTATTTTTCAGTTACAATGTATGCTCCATTATGTTTGTGTAAGTGGCATCCCATAAGGATGACAAAATAGTATAAGGTATTATTTGTTTAACTCTGTTTATTTTGTTTGGATTTATAGGTTAATAGAATCTCCCTGCAGAATGATATCCCGGTGGGAGAATGTTTTACCAGTCAAATACACGGTTATGTTAATTGCTCACAGGTAGAGTTGGAAACAGAAGAGAGACACCCAATACACAAGTGCTAAAAAGTAGTCTATGGGAAGAATACGTTTCGGGGAATTTATTCCCAAATGTAGGAGTTGGGTTACTGTATGACAGGTTTACAGGGATATCCTCAATCATACAACCACAGACATTTACTCACTTAACCAAGAATAGGTTTAGTTTAAATTAATGGCTCTGCAGAATGGAATAGATCTAGACTATATTTTAGCCTCAAAGGGAGGGGTATGTATGCGCCCTAGTTATAGTGCAATGTTGTGTATTTATCCAGGATTCAGGAACCATTGGGACTTGGTGGTTGGATTGATTTGCATTGAGCGAAGCTAGCGAATGTTTTTGTATGTGTGTTTGTCCTACTCATTGCTCTCGATGTGTTAAGTACAGCAAAACTCTGATCCAGAAGTGCGCTGCAACCCCCACCGACGCTATTCCTCTTTGCGGTGATGATGTCGCCAGTCCCCCAGAAGAAGAGACCAAAGAAGAAATCAACTGGTCTGATATAACGGCCGGAAAGGAAAGGAATGAAGTTATGCACAACTTGGACATCTTGGTCCAGCAGGACTATGAAATGGTTAATTGTTGTGTTCTTTAAATAGACTGTCTCTTAAGGATATGGGGGGACTGAGAAGACTGGATCTGAGGAAGGTGGAAGGTCACCAAGGGCCGTGAGTCAACCACAAGGAAAGGATCACAAGTCAGCCATTTTGACCATAGCAGCCATCTTTGTCCGTTTTGCCATTCTGAGTAAATGCAGTATGAAAGATGCGTGCAAGAAGAATGTTTGTGCAGTCGCTTTTAGCAGAAATTAGCCCCCACCGATTCTCACAAATAGCTGACCCTTAAATTATGTGCAATATTGAGACGTAAGTCATTTTCTAATCTATAGAAATATTTAATCTACTATATATTTCTGAAATGTCTGTATGTTTGTCTGCATGCCCTGTGTCCCTAGGGCCAATCGCATTGCACCTTTGGCCTGTCACTCCACCTCAACACTGTCCCACCCCTCACCACACTGTCCCAACCGTCACTGACTCTCATTGGCCTTTGGCCAACACCACTGCCACACTGTCCCACCACTCACCCCACTGTCCCACCCCTCACTGACAATCCTCACTGCTCTGGGGCGACCTCTCAACCCACAAAACCCTCACCGCCTGCTACCACAGATCAGGTACAGAATCTCTATATCAACATTCACCTCCACACACCGCACGAACAAGCAGCGCAACACTGCCTCTTACAAACACCCCCCTCCACCACCACTCCCCCCAACCTCATGCACCCCCCTCCACCACCACCCCCCTCAACCTCATGCACCCCCCTCCACCACCACCCCCCCAACCTCATGCACACTACGAACGCACGCCACAGCTCTCCCGCTACTGCAGCCCATCACCAACCCCCCTCATCCAAACATACAACGCACGATGATCCATCACCCCCCCCCTCACACGAACAGCAAACACACGCTGCTGAACATACAACGCACGATGCTCCATCACACCCCCCCCCCTCACCCGAACATCCCCGGAGCACACCCAAAACTACCCCACCCCCCCTCACCCATACATCCACAGCACGATGCTGCTCCGGAGCCCCCCCCCACCGGAGCCGCCCCCCCCCCACCGGAGCCCGCCCCCCCACCATCCAACGCACGATGCCACCTCACGATGCTGCTCCGGAGCCCCTCACACCCCCCTACACTCACCCGAACATCCACCTCACGATGCTGCTCCGGAGCCCCTCACCCCCCCCCCACACTCACCCGAACATCCACCGCACGATGCTGCTCCAGAGCCCCTCACCCCCCCCCACACTCACCCGAACATCCACCGCACGATGCTGCTCCGGAGCCCCTCACCCCCCCCATACTCACCCCCCCCATACTCACCCCCCCCCCATACTCACCCCCCCCCCCCACACTCACCAGAACATCCACAGCACAATGATGCTCCGGAGCCCCTCACCCCCCCTCCTCACCCTCTGTCCGCCGCCCTCCCCCCCCCATCACGTGCGCCGCCCTCCCCCTCCCCATCACATGCGCCTCAGGCCCACACAGGCCCACACAGGGCGCTTCCTGCCGCCGCCAGCACGCGCCTCACTCAGCCGACGGCACATCGGGGGACCAAGCGGGCGCCACGGGGGGGGACGGGACGCGAGTCACGGTGAATGAGGGGGGGGCGAGCCAAGAGTCACAGGGAAGGGGGGGAAGTCACGGGGAGGAGGGGGCCGAGTTACGGAGAACGGGGGGGGGGCCACCAGCCGAACCAGCAGGGGGACAGACGCACGGAGGGGGGGGGACATGCACATACATTAATTATGACAATAAATATGCCCACTGCTCTCCACCCCGTCCCACACTCCCCTCCCCCCCCACTCACCTTCTCCCCCCCCGCTCCCCTTCTCCCCCGTCCGCTCCCCTTCTCCCCCCCACTCCCATTCTCCCCCCCTCCCCTTTCCCCCCCACCCCTTTCCCCCCCCCCACCCCTTTCCCCCCCCCACCCCTTTCCCCCCCACTCCCCTTTCCCCCCCCGCTCCCCTTTCCCCCCCGCTCCCCTTCTTCCCCCCGCTCCCCTTCTCCCCCCCCCGCTCCCCTTCTCCCCCGCCCGCTCCCCATCTCCCCCCGCTCCCCTTCTCCCCCGCCCGCTCCCCTTCTCCCCCCCGCTCCCCTTTCCCCCCCGCTCCCCTTTCCCCCCCGCTCCCCTTTCCCTCCCGCCGCTCCCCTTTCCCCCCCTGCTCCCCTTTCCCCCCCTCCTCACCCTCTGTCCGCCGCCCTCCCCCCCCATCACGTGCGCCGCCCTCCCCCTCCCCATCACATGCGCCTCAGGCCCACACAGGCCCACACAGGGCGCTTCCTGCCACCGCCAGCACGCGCCTCACTCAGCCGACGGCACATCGGGGGACCAAGCGGGCGCCACGGGGGGGGGGGGAACGCGAGTCACGGTGAACGAGGGGGGGGGCGAGCCAAGAGTCACAGGGAAGGGGGGGGAAGTCACAGGGAGGAGGGGGCCGAGTCACGGAGAACGGGGGGGGGGGGGGGCCACCAGCCGAACCAGCAGGGGGACGGACGCACGGAGGGGGGGGGACATGCACATACATTAATTATGACAATAAATATGCCCACTGCTCTCCACCCCGTCCCACACTCCCCTCCCCCCCACTCACCTTCTCCCCCCCCGCTCCCCTTCTCCCCCGTCCGCTCCCCTTCTCCCCCCCACTCCCATTCTCCCCCCCTCCCCTTTCCCCCCACCCCTTTCCCCCCCCCCCACCCCTTTCCCCCCCCCACCCCTTTCCCCCCCACTCCCCTTTCCCCCCCCGCTCCCCTTTCCCCCCCGCTCCCCTTCTTCCCCCCGCTCCCCTTCTCCCCCCCCCCGCTCCCCTTCTCCCCCGCCCGCTCCCCATCTCCCCCCCGCTCCCCTTCTCCCCCGCCCGCTCCCCTTCTCCCCCCCGCTCCCCTTTCCCCCCCTCTCCCCTTTCCCCCCCGCTCCCCTTTCCCTCCCGCCGCTCCCCTTTCCCCCCTGCTCCCCTTTCCCCCCCTCCTCACCCTCTGTCCGCCGCCCTCCCCCCCCATCACGTGCGCCGCCCTCCCCCTCCCCATCACATGCGCCTCAGGCCCACACAGGCCCACACAGGGCGCTTCCTGCCACCGCCAGCACGCGCCTCACTCAGCCGACGGCACATCGGGGGACCAAGCGGGCGCCACGGGGGGGGGGGGGAACGCGAGTCACGGTGAACGAGGGGGGGGGGCGAGCCAAGAGTCACAGGGAAGGGGGGGGAAGTCACAGGGAGGAGGGGGCCGAGTCACGGAGAACGGGGGGGGGGGGGGGCCACCAGCCGAACCAGCAGGGGGACGGACGCACGGAGGGGGGGGGACATGCACATACATTAATTATGACAATACATATGCCCACTGCTCTCCACCCCGTCCCACACTCCCCTCCCCCCCACTCACCTTCTCCCCCCCCGCTCCCCTTCTCCCCCATCCGCTCCCCTTCTCCCCCCCGCTCCCCTTCTCCCCCCCTCCCCTTTCCCCCCCCACCCCTTTCCCCCCCCACCCCTTTCCCCCCCACTCCCCTTTCCCCCCCCGCTCCCCTTTCCCCCCCGCTCCCCTTCTCCCCCCCCCGCTCCCCTTCTCCCCCCCGCTCCCCTTCTCCCCACCCACTCCCCTTCTCCCCCCCGCTCCCCTTTCCCCCCAGCTCCCCTTTCCCCCCCGCTCCCCTTTCCCTCCCGCCGCTCCCCTTTCCCCCCCGCTCCCCTTTCCCCCCCGCTCCCCTTTCCCCCCCACGCTCCCCTTTCCCCCCCCGCTCCCCTTTCCCCCCGCTCTCCTTCCCCCCCGCTCCCCTTTCCCCCCCGCTCCCCTTTCCCCCCCGCTCCCCTTTCCCCCCCGCTCCCCTTTCCCCCCCAACCTCATGCACCCCCCTCCACCACCACCCCCCAAACCTCATGCACACTACGTACGCACGCCACAGCTCTCCCGCTACTGCAGCCCATCACCAACCCCCCTCACCCAAACATACAACGCACGATGCTCCATCACCCCCCCCCCCTCACACGAACAGCAAACGCACGCTGCTGAACATACAACGCACGATGCTCCATCACACCCCCCCCCAAACATCCCCGGAGCACACCCAAAACTACCCCACCCCCCTCACCCGAACATCCCCAGAACACACCCAAAACTACCCCACCCCCCTCACCCATAAATCCACAGCACGATGCTGCTCCGGAGCCCCCCCCACCGGAGCCCGCCCCCCCCCACCAGAGCCCGCCCCCCCCCCACCATCCAATGCACGATGCCACCTTACGATGCTGCTCCGGAGCCCCTCACCCCCCCCCCCCACACTCACCCGAACATCCACCGCACGATGCTGCTCCAGAGCCCCTCACCCCCCCCCCACACTCACCCGAACATCCACCGCACGATGCTGCTCCGGAGCCCCCCCCCACTCCCCTTCTCCCCCCCCCACTCCCCTTCTCCCCCCCGCTCCCCTTCTCCCCCCCGCTCCCCTTTTCCCCCCCCGCTCCCCTTTCCCCCCCTCCAATTTCCCCCCCCCGCTCCCCTTTCCCCCCCTTCCCCTTCTCCCCCCCGCTCCCCTTCTCCCCCCCGCTCCCCTTCTCCCCCACCCACTCCCCTTCTCCCCCCCGCTCCCCTTCTCCCCCGCCCGCTCCCCTTCTCCCCTCCCGCTCCCCTTCTCCCCCCCGCTCCCCTTCTCCCCCGCCCGCTCCCCTTTCCCCGCCCGCTCCCCTTTCCCCCCCGCTCCCCTTTCCCCTGCTCCCTTTCCCCCCCCGCTCCCCTTTCCCCCCCCGCTCCCCTTTCCCCCCCTGCTCCCCTTTCCCCCCCGCTCCCCTTTCCCCCCCGCACCCCTTTCCCCCCCGCTCCCCTTTCCCCCCCACTCCCCTTCCCCCCCTCCTCCCCTTTCCCCCCCGCTCCCCTTTCCCCCCCGCTCCCTTTCCCCCCCGCTCCCCTTTACCCCCTGCTCCCCTTTCCCCCCCGCTCCCCTTTCCCCCCGCTCCCCTTTCCCCCCCCACTCCCCTTTCTCCCCCCCGCTCCCTCCCCCTCCCCTTTCTCCCCCCCCCGCTCCCCTTTCTCCCCCCCCCGCTCCCCTTTCTCCCCCCCCCCGCTCCCCTTTCTCCCCCCCCGCTCCCCTTTCTCCCCCCCCCCTGCTCCCCTCCCCCCCGCTCCCCTCCCCATTCCTCCCCTTTCCCTCCCCCCTCCTCCCCTTTCCTTCCCCCCTCCCACCCCCTTTTCCCCTCCCCCCCCTCCCAAACCCCTTCCCCACACCTTCCCACCACCCTTCGCCTTCCTGCCTCCCCGCCTCTGCTTTCGCGCCCACCCGCCTCTGCCTTTCACCCGCCCTTACTCCGCCCGCCTCTGCCTTTCACCCACCGCCTCACAGCCGCTGCATGCACTCAACAGACACCCGCCACACTCGACACATACCCGACCGCCACACACACCTGCTGCCTCCCGCCCCTACGCACCGACATCACTGACCCACCGCCTCACACCCTAGCAGGACCCCAACACACAGAGAGCACTCACAACCCTCGCGCCACCTGCCGCCTCACACCCTAGCAGGACCCCCACTCACAGACAGCACTCACAACCCACGCGCCACCCACCGCCTCACACCCTAGCTGGACCTCCACTCACAGACAGCACTCACAACCCACGCGCCACCTGCCGCCTCACACCCTAGCAGGACACACGCCTCACATTTTTACATCTGTTATGTCACCAAAATATACATTGTACTGTGGTGTGTTTACAATAAACCATTTTTAAACAACATCGTATTACATTTTCTTCCATCTTTCTTTTCAATATTATTATCCAACCTTTGCAACAAATACTCACCTATTGTTCCACGATTTATAAATAATACTACCTATTACGCATTTACATCCCGGGCAACGCCGGGTCTCTCAGCTAGTGTTATATATATGTCTCTATTGGTCACTACAAGGCCATAGTCATAGAGAAGAGTACCAAGTAAGGGTATTTGTTCTTTTAAAGAACAAAAAGGAGGGAATTGTTAGGACCAGTAGGCCTTCAAGGCTTCATTCGCAACTCAACTTCTCCTGCTGGAGCCGGATTTTTTTTGTAAAGAAAAAGGATGGCTCATTATGCCCCTGCATCGATTACAGGGGTCTCAATAAGATTACTATAAAAAATCGTTACCCACTCCCCCTTATATCTGATCTCTTTGATCGCCTTCAAGGCGCTAATGTCTTCTCTAAACTGGATTTGCGCGGCGCCTATAACCTCGTCAGAGTCCGTCAAGGCGACGAATGGAAAACCGCGTTCAATACCAGAGATGGTCACTATGAGTATCTGGTCATGCCCTTCGGCCTTTGTAATGCGCCTGCGGTCTTTCAGGACGTCATCAATGAAATTTTCAGGGATCTTCTTAACTCTTTTGTGATTGTTACTTGGATGACATTCTGATTTTTTCTAGATCCATGGAGGAACACGTGGGTCATGTGAGACAAGTACTTCTTCGCCTTCGCCAGAACTGTCTATTCGCCAAACTCGAAAAATGCCATTTTCATCAAACATCCACTACCTTTTTGGGATACATTATTTCTAATACCGGCCTTACCATGGACCCGGCCAAGGTCAAAGCAGTTATAAACTGGCCACAACCTACCACTCTTAAAGCTGTCCAGCGCTTCCTTGGTTTGTCGAACTACTATCGCAGATTTATCCAAATTTTTTCTTCAGTATTAGCCCCTATCGTCGCTCTCACCAAAAAAGGAGCAGACCCCTCCTCCTGGTCCTCCTCTGCTATCCAGTCTTTTGGTCGTCTCAAGAAAGCGTTTGTCACTGCTCCTATTCTTACTCATCTGGATCCAAAACTTCCCTTCACCCTGGAGGTTGATGCCTCGATGTTGGAGTCGGCGCTGTCCTTTCCATTCTCTCGGCCACCACGTTTGAAGCTCTGAAAGAAATTGTCCTTCAACAAAGTCGCACGCCTGATGACCTTACAGTTCCTGAGGGTCTACTATTTACTCCTTTCTCTCATCGCAAACAAGTTCTCGAATGGAGTCATGCTTCTCGATAAGCAGGACATCCTGGAATTAAAAGAACCTTGGACCTCATATCTCGTACCATGTGGTGGCCTGAGATTCAAAAAGATGTCAAAGACTTTGTTCTTGCGTGCCCAACTTGTGCCAGGACTAAAACTCCCAGGAATCTCCCCCTGAGTCTACTGCAACCATTACCCATTCCTAGTCGTCCATGGACACACTTATCTATGGACTTCATAGTCCATACCTGTTTCTTCTGGCATGAGCACAGTACTTGTAGTAGTGGACCGGTTTTCAAAACACTCACATTTTGTACCACTCAGAGGCCTCCCCAATTCTCCCAAACTCACTGACATTTTTATTAAGGAGGTTTTCCGTCTTCATGGAGTACCCTTGGTCATCGTGTCGGATAGAGGCTCTCAGTTTACGTCGAAGTTCTGGCATTCCTTTTGTCTCCAATTAGGTATTTCTTTATAGTTCTCCTTGGGATACCACCCACAGACCAACGGTCAGACCGAGAGGACCAACCAGTCACTTGAGCAGTACATTTGCTGCTTTGTATCGGATTCTCAAGATGATTGGTCCGAACTCCTGCCATGGGCAGAATTTGCACATAACAATTTACGCAACGAGTCCACTACGGAATCTCCTTTCTTCATCAATTATGGTTTTCACCTGTCCACCCTTCCCCTCTCACTACCCATCTCAGGGGTTTCAGCAGCAGATGATAGGATCAAGGAGCTACAAACTCTCTGGAGAAGGATACAAGCCAATATTAAGATTGCAGTCAATAGACAAAAAGGTCAGGCAGATCGACATCGCAGACCAGCTCCTGAATTCAAACCCGGTGACAAAGTTTGGTTGTCGTCTAGGAACATAAGACTGAAAGTCCCCCTCATGAAATTCGCACCGAGATTTCTGGGACCATTCTTGATATCTGAAAGGATCAATCCGGTTGCGTACTGTCTATCTCTGCCTCCATCCATGCGGATCCCATCCGTCTTTCACGTTTCTTTGCTCAAACCAGTGGTTCAGAATCCTCATTCAGTCCCTGCCCTACCCACACCGTCGTACATGGTACAAGGCCAGCCTGAGTACGAAATACGCTCCATCCTGGATTCCAAAATCTGACGAGGCATCATGTACTATTTAGTCCACTGGAAAGGATTCGGACCAGAGGAGAGGTCATGGATTCCCAGGCATCAAGTTCATGCACCTAGACTGGTTCAGCTGTTTCACCAGAAGTTCCCCAGTAAGCCATCTTCGAGTCGTCTGGAGGTTGCTCCTGAAGCGGGGGGGGGTACTGTGAGGATCCATCGTCCTGCCCCCAAGGCAACTTTCCTCTGGGGTCTGGCCGCAAGAAGGACGGGTGTCGCGACACTGGTACGCGCACTGGTGGTGCGCGCTTGACCCCCTTCCTCCGCTCTGTGGTGCGCGGGCTCCTCACTTCCCCACCACCGGTCCTCTCTCCGATCTCAGTGACACGCATCACTGGGGCAGTCCCCAGCACGTCACTGTCCCGAACTCCGCCTGTCTCCCCTCTGGTCCTGACTCCAACCTCCGTCATCGGGATACCAGGGTGTAGACGGACGTTCACAGAGGTACACACTTGGAGTCGTTTATAATGTGAAATTATAATAAGGCTTTATTGTGCCTTTTCCTTTTCATCAGGAAATTTATCCAAACACAGGGGGGGGGGGGAACAAAGCTTCTATTCACTTGGGAGTATTTCTAGTGAAACACATGCAATAATTCACACCTCCCTTAGTCAAGCAGTTCTCGCAGCCCCAAACACATAGCATGCAATAAGCAGATATAAGCAGTCTTTTAAGAATGAAAGTCTTATCTGTTCCTTATGGTTTGGAGGGAAAATCTTCACTGTTCCTGCTTCAGCTCCCTTGTCTCCAGGGTTGGTCAGCATACAGGTTTAGAAGTTTTCCCTGTGTCTTGTAAGCAGCTCTGCTGTTTCTTCTGGCAGGGCTCAAGACTGTTGTGAGAGTCAAAGACAATCTCTGCTCTCTCTCCCAAGTTCAGCTCTCAGTCACAGCTAAGGAGTTTTCACTTCCTGTTTCAAAAGACAGGCTTTCTAAGCCATCTAATCAGGCAGGTGGTGTTTTGTTAATTGACTACCAGCAGTTAACCACCACACTGCTGGATTAGAGGCACATTACCTGAACAGGGATAAGTCCCCTGTTACATACATCCCCTGTTTGTGGGAAGCTCGGGCTTACCACGGCCAAACGGATCTTTCTTTGACTTGAATGAGAGTGGATGGAGGAAGAGAACCCTCTGTCCCACTGGGATTGGAGCCTTTTCTCCAGTTTATTTTTGTCTCCTCCCGAAGATGCTTGAGATCAGCACTCCTCAGTCGCTCGAGGAAGACTTTTTCCACGTAAAGTCTTTTTATCTCGTGCGCGGTCATGAGATTTCTGTTGCGTCGGGCACTCTTCTTTTTGTAGACAAAGTGTATGGCAACAGTTGTAGGGCCGTTAGGACTAGCCCTTAGAGTTTTCTGCTCTTTAAGCGGTCTTTCTGCAGTTTCTCCACACCACTGAGTCGCCAGTTCAGCTTCTTTGGGACCGAGTTGCACCTCCACCTCCTTTTCCAGAGAACATCCTATTTTTTCAGCTTCCTCAGCTAAGGACTCTTCTGGTTTTGATTCTGCACTCCTACCTCTGTTTGTTGCCGGTTGGGCAGCTGTAGGTTTGGCTAGTGCTTTCTTAGGTGGCTCAAACTTCGTAATTTTGTTTTGAAGTTGCATGGAGTCCCCAACTCTCACTGTACCGTTGTCCTCACGGGCATTAGTTACGGTGGGATACTGGTGCTTTCTCTGAGTCTGTTTCAGAGTCTCCTTCATATTCTGGAGCTCTGTAATTTTTGTTGCCTTGTGGCGCACTATGAACTTCTTTGCTTGGGCCATGTTACGCCGGTGCTGCCCGCAGACCAGACCCGTCCCCTGAGCTGAAGGGGGAAGTGGTAATACATGCACCCGCAGCAAAGGGAGCGTGTCCGGAGTGTGGTATGAAGCGTTGCCAGGCCAGGTGTAGTAAGGTAGACAATACTTGCCGGTACCGGTTGTAGAGATAGAGTGATGAATGCCTTGCCGAGGTCAGGGAGTGGAGAGTGGAGATAGGTCGTAGTCCAAGCCGTGTTCAAGGGGTTACCAGAGTGAGCGTTGTCCAAGGGGTGCCGAGATCGAGAGCCAGAGGGGGTAGTCGTATGAGCTGCGTCAGAACCTGTGAAAACACTGAGAGAATCCAGAAGTACTTCCATACAGAGACTATGTCGAGCGACGAGTGATGGGAAGCACAGGCATAATAAAGCTGGGCAGGCCAATGGGAAAATGGGGCAGGCCTGGAGGACTGCAAGGAGTCTTCCCTGATAGGAGGGAGGTGTTACAGCCCAGCTGAGTGTAATCCTTGATTTGCATGGAACTGTGTGATGCTTGGGGGCGACGCCTCACTGCAGGAGCAGTGGTTAAAAGTGCTCAGTTAAGCGTGTGCTCTGTAAGCTGGGAATGCATGCACATAACGTCTGGGGCTGGCGTGCGTGTAGGTGTGCGTGCAGGAGGGCATGGGCGCGCCCGGCGCTGAGCAGAGGAATCGCCGAGGGGAGTGATCCCGCGACGGCGGCAGGGGCGAGGAGCCGTGGAGGCCGGTAAGGCAGGATTGTTTTGTGTGTCCAGGGGTTTCCTGCGGAGAGGGAGTGCTCTGTGTGGGAAGCGAGGAGAACGCCGATTCCTGACAGTACCCCCCTCTTCAGGAACGGCCTCAGGACGGTCCAAGAACGGTTTCTCTGAAAACTTTTTCCTGAAGGACTTAAGAAGGGCCGGGGCATGAATGTCCTTTGAAGGTACCCAGGATCTCTCTTCAGGGCCAAAGCCCTTCCACTGCACCAAGAACTGGAACTGACCCCTGGATAGGCGAGAATCCAAAAGAGAGTGAACTTCGTATTCCTTGTTATTTTGTACAGTAATGGGATCCGGTTTACGAGTCTGATCCGGAAAGAAGTGACTGGAGATGAATGGTTTTAAGAGGGACACATGAAAGACATTGGGGATCTTCATACTGGGTGGTAGTTGGAGCCGGAATGCCACAGGATTGATTTGTTACAAATAGGGAAGGGTCCCAGGAACTTAGGTGCCAGTTTAGGAGATGGTACCTTGAGGTGGATATTCCTAGAGGATATCCATACCAAATCCCCTGGTTTGTAACTGGGCGTCGAACGACGACGACGATCGGCCTGTAGTTTCGATCTGCGGGAGGAGTTGAGAAGGGTAGACTGAATCCTGGACCATGCGGTTTGGAGGGAAGAAATGCGTTCATCTACGGCTGGTACTCCAGAAGGAATGTTGGGGATGGGAAGACAGGGAGGGTGGAACCCATAATTTATAAAGAAGGGTGACTCCCGGGTGGACTCGTTTTTTGCAGAATTGACGGCATACTCTGCCCAAGAGAGGAGTTGAGCCCAATCATCCTGGAAATCGGATATAAAACATCTCAGGTACTTCTCCAGGGATTGATTGATTCTCTCCGTTTGTCCATTGGACTGAGGATGATAGGCGGAAGAGAAGGAAGAAGAGATGCCCAATCTCTTCGTGAAAGCTTTCCAAAATGTTGATACGAACTGAGAACCTCTGTCAGAAACAATGGACAAAGGGATCCCATGAATCTGGAAAATCTGCTCCGTAAAGATATCAGCAAGGGCGGGGGAGGTGGGTAATCCTTTAAGTGGAATGAAATGGGACATTTTCGAGAACCTGTCCACGACCACCAAGATAGTGTTCATTCCTCTGGACCTGGGCAACTCCACGATGAAGTCCATAGAAATGTGGGACCAGGGGCGGTCGGGAACTGGAAGGGGTAACAGAAAACCCTGAGGCTTTTGACGGAGAGTCTTGCTTTGAGAGCATGTGGGCATACGCGGGTAAACTCCAGAATATCTTGAGACATCCTTGGCCACCAGAAATTCCGACGAATGAGATCAGTAGTCTTCTTAAAACCTGGATGACCTGCAGATTTAGAGGAGTGACCCCAAGACAGGACCTCTGGAAAAAATTTGGATGGTACAAAGAGTTTGTTGTCGGGAACGACCAAGTCCTTGGGAATGCGTCTCTGGGAGTGCAAAATCTTGTCAAGATTCTTGAACATAGACGTGGCGAGAATCCTCTCATGTGGAAGGATAGTCTCCAACGACTCCTCTGGCCTCTCTTCAGAAGAATGTATTCGGGAGAGTGCGTCTGACTTTACGTTCTTGGTCCCGGGGATATAGGACAGGTGAAAATCGAATCGAGAAAAAATAAGAGCCCAACGAGCCTGTCGTGGACCAAGGCGTCGAGCGTTCTCTATGTAAAGAAGGTTCTTGTGGTCCGTGAGAATAGTAAACGGCTCTTTCGACCCCTCTAGCAGGTGTCTCCACTCTTGAAGAGCCATCTTCACGGCCAGAAGTTCCCTGTTACCCACGTCATAGTTCCTCTCGGCAGACGAGAATTTCTTGGAATAATATGCACAGGGATGTAACTTATCTTGGGGCGTGGGTCTCTGGGAAAGAACGGCACCAGCGCCGCAATCAGAAGCGTCGACCTCCAGGACGAAGGGAAGTTCGATGTTGGGATGACGGAGAATAGGTGCGGATATAAAAGCTTCCTTGAGTGTCTCGAAGGCGGAGATGGCCTCGGATGACCAAGCAGAAGGATCAGCTCCTTTTTTGGTGAGCGCAGTGAGGGGTGCCACAATGGTGGAAAAACTCCGTATAAACTTACGATAGTAATTAGCGAACCCTAGAAAACGTTGTATGGCCTTGAGAGAGTTGGGTCTTGGCCATTCAGTGACTGTTTGAAGTTTTACCGGAGTCCATCATAAACCCCTCATCGGAAATTATATACACCAGGAACGGAGCAGAGGTCGTATGAAAGGTGCACTTCTCCAGTTTGGCGTACAAATGGTGTTCACGGAGACGGGAAAGGACGTAGGAGGTGTGGCGTATATGGTCCTGGAGATCTTTGGAAAAAATCAGGATATCATCCAAGTATACAATACAAAAATATTGAGTACCTTACGAAAGACGTCATTGATGAAATCCTGGAAGACAGCGGGAGTGTCCACTACGCGTGTTGAAGGCCGTCTTCCATTCATCCCCCTTCCTGATGCGCACCAGGTTATAGGCACCACGCAGATCCAACTTGGAAAAAATCTTGGCCCCCTGTAATTTATCGAACAGTTCGGTAATAAGGGGAAGGGGGTAAAGATTTTTAATAGTTATCTGGTTTAAACCCCTGTAGTCGATGCAAGGCCTCAACGACCCGTCCTTTTTCTTGACGAAGAAAAACCCAGCCCCTGCTGGGGAATTGGAGTGACGAATAAAGCCTTTCTTGAGATTCTCCTGGATATATTCATCCATGGCGTGATATTCTGGTAACGACAAGGGGTAGGTCTTGGACTTGGTTAGGGAGTAACCAGGAACTAGATCGATTGGGCAATCGTAAGACCTGTGTGGTGGCAAGAGGTCTGACTGTACCTTATTGAAAATGTCCCGGAATTGATGGTAAACGGAAGGTAGAATAACTTCGGGAACAGAGGTATTGGCCAGCAGTTGATGAGTCTCGTCTGACCTCGACCTCCAGGAAATGAGAGCGGAGGCAGTCCAGTCAATGATAGGATTGTTAAGCTGTAGCCAAGGAAGACCAAGGGTGATGAGTATCCCAGGAGCGCGAATGGCATCGAGAAGTAAGGTCTCCTTGTGCAGATGTGAAGACAGAAGCAAGGGAGCGTCTCTAAGGAGATGTGGGCCGGGGTAAGAAGACGTCCATCGATACCGACGAGTGCGATGGGAACCTTCTTTCTCACTAGTGGTATACAGTTTACCCTGGCGAATTCAAGATCCACGAAGTTTCCTCCAGCTCCTGAGTCAATGAAAGCGGCGGTAGAAGTCTTGAACTTATCGCCTGAAAGGAAGACTGGAAATGTAAGTTTCTTAGGGAGTTCATTTTTTTGAAGGGGACGTGGAGACATTACACCCAGAGAGAGCCCCTCTGTACTCACTGGGTGTTCCCGTTTCCTGGTCACAGTGGACACTCCCGAACCAGATGTTCCATGGATCCGCAGTAGAAACACAATCCCCCGGCGTGGCGGAACTGCCGTATCGGTGTGCGGATGCGTTGTACCCCCAATTGCATTGGCTCTGGCAACTCCAGTGCAGGACGAAGAGGTGTGGTAGTACTTGGGGGAGCAGGAGTGCTGCTGAGAGTACTGGGGAACGGAACTTGAAAGTTATGGAAGCGAGTGCGCTGACGCTTTGAGCGGCGTACCTGGATGCGTTGATCCACTCGGACGGCCAAATCAATCAGGACCTCCAGTTGATCCAGCCTGGATTGGCGAGAGAGTTTGTCCTTGATGGGATCTGCCAGGCCTTGCCAGAATACGGAGATGAGAGCCTCTTGTCCCCAGTTAGTCTCGGCTGCTAGAGTCCGGAATTCCACAGCATACTGTGTCACCATCCGCCGTCCCTGAGTGATCTGGAGGAGAGAAACAGATGCCATTTCCCGACGAGCGGGGGAATCGAATACCCGTTGAAACTTGGCTTTAAATGTTGGGTAATCTTGGGTAAGGTCAGAACGTCACTCCCTAACCGGGGAAGCACAAGCCAGGGCGCTGCCAGTGAGGAGGTTATAAATGTAGGCTGGGTAGAAGAGAAAGAACGGCGCAACTGCGCATGTCTGAGAAAATGAAGCTCCCGGATGTTTCTTCAGAAAAACTTTATCGAACACACACAAGGGCTACACCGCAATCTCCCCCTCTACGCGTTTCACCCTTACAGATAGGGCTTTGTCTAGGAGATGAAGCCCTATCTGTAAGGGTGAAACGCGTAGAGGTGTAGCCCTTGTGTGTGTTCAATAAAGTTTTTCTGAAGAAACATCCGGGAGCTTCATTTTCTCAGACATGCGCAGTTGCGCCGTTCTTTCTCTTCTACCTGGACTTCACTGACGGCGGCATGCAGGAGCTGGCGAGGAGAGCGGGTCCCAGACCAAGGATACAGCAGAGGTAAGACGACATCCCCCTGCACCGGTCAATTCAGTGGCCACGCGTAGCTCCCTCCCACATAGCTCTGGTGTCTGAAGACACCCTAAGGGTGGTTATTGCTTGCCTCACACGGAAGCGCATGACAGTGATATTGCATATAAATGTAGGCTACCTTCTTGCGATCAGTATTGTAGAGATGGGGGGCCATTTCAAACTGCACCTCACACTGGTTTAGGAAACCCCTACAATCTTGCGGTTCACCTGCATAAGGCTTGGGGGGAGGAATCCTTACATCTTAGCTGCTAATTGCGCTTGCGGAGTGGGTGCTTACATCTGGCGGGGTCGTGGTCGGTTCCCTGTCTGAGAGTACTGCGACCTGGCGTGTATGTGCCACAATTAGATCCGCCATGACCTGGTTTTCCTGAAGCAGATTAGAGAGAAACTGCTGTAGTTCGGTCTGGTCTGCGTCTTGTGGGCTCGACATAATGTTACGCCGGTGCTGCCCGCAGACCAGACCCGTCCCCTGAGCTGAAGGGGGAAGTGGTAATACACGCACCCGCAGCAAAGGGAGCGTGTCCGGAGTGTGGTATGAAGCGTTGCCAGGCCAGGTGTAGTAAGGTAGACAATACTTGCCGGTACTGGTTGTAGAGATAGAGTGATGAATGCCTTGCCGAGGTCAGGGAGTGGAGATAGGTCGTAGTCCAAGCCATGTTCAAGGGGTTACCAGAGTGAGCGTTGTCCAAGGGGTGCCGAGATCGAGAGCCAGAGGGGGTAGTCGTACGAGCTGCGTCAGAACCTGTGAAAACACTGAGAGAATCCAGAAGTACTTCCATACAGAGACTATGTCGAGCGACGAGTGATGGGAAGCACAGGCATAATAAAGCTGGGCAGGCCAATGGGAAAAGGGGGCAGGCCTGGAGGACTGCAAGGAGTCTTCCCTGATAGGAGGGAGGTGTTACAGCCCAGCTGAGTGTAATCCTTGATATGCATGGAACTGTGTGATGCTTGGGGACGACGCCTTACTGCAGGAGCAGTGGTTAAAAGTGCTCAGTTAGGCGTGTGGTCTGTAAGCTGGGAATGCATGCACATAACATCTGGGGCTGGCGTGTGTGTAGGTGTGCGTGCAGGAGGGCGTGGGTGCGCCCGGCGCTGAGCAGAGGAATCACCGAGGGGAGTGATCCCGCGACGGAAGCAGGGGCGAGGAGCCGTGGAGGCCGGTAAGGCAGGATTGTTTTGTGTGTCCAGGGGCTCCCTGCGGAGAGGGAGTGCTCTGTGTGGGAAGCGAGGAGAATGCCGATTCCTGACAGGCCACAGTTACTTGTTTCAGTTTCTGGACATTCTTGTGCTCCTTTTTGTGCCGCGTCACCTGGGTTCTAAACTTGGCTTTTAGCGTTGCTTTGGTGATGCTCAGGGTAGCCTTCAGTTTCTCATGCTGCTTTGCGGGGACATACTGGGTCATCAGACGTTCCTGCAGCACTTGAATTTCTTTAGCAGCCTGCAGCTTTTCTTCCTGCAGCGTTTGCTGCTTCTCCTCAACATACTGGAGGTGTGTACGCAGACCTTGCAGTTGGTTCTGCAGTCGGTGCTCTGCTTCAAACTTTTCCTTGACTTCTTCTGTTAACTGAAAATTTTCTTCTTTCATCTTTTAATCTTGAATTTTCTCTTTTTTCAGTCTCTGTATTCTTCAGGGCTTCTTTGCAGTCCTCCTTCCATTTACGCACATCTGCTTTGAGAATGACAATCTCTTGGCGTGAGACTTCCTTCTCTAGGTTGAGGGTCTGAAGCTTCTTCTGAGAGACTTTGAGATCTGTATCAAGATTGACAGTAGTTTCTTTAGCAATGTCCAGCTCCTCAGTGAGACTGTGTAGTTCCTTTCTGGAAACTTCCAGGTCTGTGCGGCAGCTGTTGGTCTCATGATGTGAGGCATCAAGCTCTATACGAAGAGTGTGAACCTCTTGCTGGAAGACTGTCATCTGCTTCAGTGCCTCCTCATACTTCCGCTTTAGCGTAGCCACCATTTTATCCGATTGGCTCTGCTTTTCATCCATGGTGGAAATAGTAGCCTTTGCAGTATCTAGCTCAGTCTTGAGATCCTCCAATTCGGTCTTGGCCGCAGAGTAAATTGCGAGCACAGTCTTCTGTAGCTCAGCATTCTTTTTTCTCTCTCTTCCTAATTCTTCACAGAGCAGATCACAGTCATGCCTGGCAATTTTCAGGGCGTCTTCAGGGCTGATCAAGGGATCGTCACTCACTGGTTCCGGCTCCGCTTCCCTGGGATGACTGGTTGAGGGTTCCTCACTGTTGGCACCAGACAGACACTTCTTTGGGGTACACGACTTCTGCCTTGGGCCCTCTGGATATTCGGTTAACCGTGGGACGAATTCTCCATTTTCTCTAGGCTGCAGGGCAACTCGGTCCCCCTTTTCCTCCACAGGATCTGTGGACGTGTCTGTTCCTTCCACGGTAAGTGAAGAACTGCTTTTCTTTTTCCGCCTTTTTGATTTGGATGACACCGTCCCTTCAGGGATATTGGGGTCTCCATCTTCATTTGAAATTTTAGCAGCTTCATTATATACACCAGGCTTTTCTTGCAGTTGCTTTAGCTGACAGAAATATTGGGTGATCTGCTGCTCCCGCTCTGTCTCCTGTTGATCATATTCGTCATCAAAGGGAGCGGTCTTTTCTGTTCGTGCCGAGTTCAGGCACCCCCACCATTCTTGGGGTGTTTTGTGGGTGTGACTCGGTTCGGGTTCCCCGTAAGAGATGTCTTCCTCTTTATTGGACTGGAAGGGCCACTCTTCCGTGGGGTAGGGTTCATTACAGGAACGCTGCATCTTGTCCTCCATTTTTAGGCTATCAGGTGTAATTTTCTTCCTGACCTCAGGAGGCGCTATTGCAGCTGTTGCCACTGTATTTGCTAGAACCCCCAATTGTGGTAGTCCTACAGATGGGCATATTTTGCTTGTAGAGGTCGTAGCTCTCACAGGCATCTCTGTAGACTTTTTCTTTCTTGGATAAGTTTTACAATATCAGCAGTACTGGGCATGCATTTTCTCTCATCAGGTATACAAGTTGTGCAGTTGCTAGGTAAAAAAGTCTCTTTGCTTTACACCATTTTCTTGCAGGGTGCAATCTCCCCGCTTCAGCAACAGAATTTGGTTTTCTGCCTGAGTTCAGTAATTTTCAGTCTCATCTTTGGGTATTATGGCATTCACACTTCACACTTTAGGTGTCTGTTTTTGCTCCCAAGATATATATAGGCAGACTTTTTTACTTGCAGAAAAAAACATTCTTTGCAGTGGACTATTTCTTTCATTCCCGGCAGGGTGACTCAGCAATTGGTTTTGAAAAACCTTTTACACAGTTCAGAAATCACTTTTTCCCCCTATAGGGCAATTTTACACTCAGCATTTGTTTGCTAAAAATTCCCCTGCTTCAGCACAGTCTTGTATCAATTTTCACACTTTTCTGCATATACTCCATTCACAGCTGGTAGTCCTATGCAGCGTGGCAACCTTTATTTTCAAAATCAGTACCACTCGTGGGTCACCATCTGTATTCACTGCTTCAGCGAAACTTTTGAAAACAACAAACACCAATCCCTTTTTAAGTGCTGACTCACTTCTTGAACCCTGACTATGGCTGAAAGGCAAAACCCCTATTTCAATGACCACTTTGTGATAGGCAAATTAAGGTTTAGCTACTTCAGCAGTCTCTTCTGGGTTTTTGTAAGTTTCAGTGCAGTGTGGTTTCAGTGGTGTGCATCCCTTTAATTCCGATCTCTGCTGCATGAGGTTTTTTTTTCTCAGACTGTTTGTAGGCAAAAAGCATGAAAAAAATTTCACATAAAAATCTCCGGTCCTTTTTAACTACAAAGACACCTCTTATCCCACTTCTGACACCATATGTAGACGGACGTTCACAGAGGTACACAATTTGGAGGCGTTTATAATGTGAAATTATAATAAGGCTTTATTGTGCCTTTTCCTTTTCATCAGGAAATCCATCCAAACACAGGGTGGGGGGGAACAAAGCTTCTATTCACTTGGGAGTATTTCTAGTGAAACACTATGCAATAATTCACATCTCCCTTAGTCAGCATTTCTCGCAGCCCAAAAACATATAGCATGACATAAGCAGATATAAGCAGGCTCTTAAGAATAAAAGTCTTATCTGTTTCTTGGAGGGAAAATCTTCCTGGTTCAGCTTCAGGTGTAGTAGTTTTCCCTGTGTATGGAAATCAGCTCTGCTGTGCAGAGCTCAAGACTGGTCAGCTCCAAAGGTCAGCTCTCAGTCAGAGCTAAGGAGTCCCCTTCCTGTCTCAACAGACAGGCTTTTGTTAAACAATCTAATCAGGCAGGTGGTGTTTAGTAATTAACTACCAAACTGCTAGATTAAAGGCACATTACTGAACAGGGATAAGTCCCCTGTTACAGGCGGCAAGTGAGTATATGTGATTTTTACATTGTCTCACCCCCCTCTGGGAATTCAGTACCTAAATTATGCTGGTTAGAGTCCAGATAATTTCTGAATTGTGACTGTGGATTCGGTTAGAGTCCCTTGACAACATTTTTGTTTAGAGTCCAGTAAATTTTGTGCACGACTGAACTGTTATCTCTGATCCAGTTGAACGACCATTGTATATTGTGTAAAGTAGAAGAATTCTAAGATTAGTTTTCTGCAATTATTTATCATAATCTATAATTATTTATCATAAGCTACTAATGGGTGCTTACATGAGTAAGAATGACTGTGGAGGGAAGCCTAGGAATGTACAAGTTTTTAAATGCGAGTGTAAATCTAGTCGGACTCCTGAGGAATTTGTTGCTCAGACGGCTGGTGATTATTATCGTGACCCGTTTGTAGATTATGCAGAAGGTTGTTCTCGGCAAGAGAATAAGGCAATGTATATACAAGGCAGAGGGCAGAATAGACGGAGATCTTATGCTGGTCCCAGAAATCAATCAGGAAGAATAGGTCATAATAATGGTGTCTGTTTTAATTGTGGTGGTTTTGGTCATTGGCAGAGAGTGTGCCACTATCAGAGTCAGAAGCAGGGAAGTGCTGTTTCACCCGTGGGGGCTCAGAGTGCAAGTCTCTGTAAAAAACAAACAAAAAAAAAACACGCTACCTCATGTAAAAGAGTTTGTTTGTAACCCTGATGAATTTTTTTTCCTGAATGATTTCTTGTGTGAAAGATACTGTGGATCATGCTGATTATTATATGTGTTTAGGTCGCCATCCATGAATTTGCAGATAATTGCAGAAAATATGAATATTAGTTGCTCATGATGAAATCTAAATTTTAAAAGGTTTTAAAAGGTGTACGCCAATTATAAGAGGGAAATACATAACAACGGAAAGGAGAGTATATTCAGCTCTGTCCCTGGTTATAATTTGAAAGGTTTATTCGTCCTGGCCAGACGGATACTTTTTAAACCGGACACATTTCTTTTCGTTTGCGGTATTTCTATCTTAACGAAAGGAGGGGCACAGCCTCTCCCTTACAGTTTAAAGAATGTGAAGCATTCACATTAGAATTAACTAACTCTGTGCTTAAGCAGTTTATTTATGAGAACAAGGTAATGTAGAACAGTTTTCTCATCTGTTTTGTTATTTCTGTGAAGTTGGCTGGCTGTGTATGAGAGACGTTTTTGTGTTGTGTGTCCTGTATTATGTGTAACCAGTAAGATAACACATTTCAATTTTATTTCTACAGGATTAAGATATGTTTGGGAATGTTTTTATTTAAAAATGCTGGTAAAAGCTCACAAGCACTGTTTGATTTAATATATTGTATTATATATGTATATAACGCCATTAATGGGCATAGTGCTTCAAAGGAGGGTGTCCGTGGTGGCAAATGCTGCAGAGAGGTTGAGTAATATGAGCAGAGTGTAATGATATCTGTCTTTAGCAGCATGGAGGTCATCAGTTATTTTAGTGAGAATTGTCTCCGTTAAATAAGCAGTGTAGAAGCCATACAAGACAGGTAGGGTCAAGCTTGCTGTTTTTTAGTCATGGTATAACTGTTGCATGTTTGAAGAGATTTTGTTTAGTTTAAGAGAGGGCAGAGTTGAAACGGGATAGCATAAATTTGTATTGATGGAAGTTTGCAGGAATATGCGATTTCTTTCAGAAGGCATACAGGGGAATGAGTGGAAGAATGTTGCATGCTCTTGTTGGCATAAACTTGGTGTTTATAAGTAATTTGAAATATTCCCGTTATTTAATTTTTGAAAGCCCATACAAAATGCAGTTTTAGGACAGCGTGGAAAGCTTCATATTTAACATTAAACTAATGTTACAATCCCCTGCTCAAGGGATTAATCCAGCAGTTAATATGAATAAGACAGCGAAACCCGCTATCTGCTATCCGTACTTTGAGGTTTCTGGCGAAAAGCCTGGAACAACTGTCTGTTTGCCCAGAAAGAAAAAAAAGCGCTTTGAAAATTTTTTTTTTTTTATTCAGAGTGTCTTTAAATGTTAATGCTGGCCGTGTGCTCAGCACTTTGCAAAGAGTTCAAAATTATTTGTATATTTTAAAAGGAAATCTCTTGTTCAGGATTTCAGGATTTTTCTTATGTTTACAGGTTCCATATTGTTAATGCAACAGTTGTTACAGTAAATGATCTACGGCAGGCCTTTTCTTTTAACACAAGCAGTAAATATTTGTATAGTCGCTGCACATACAAATCTATTTACCAGTTTAATTTTGCTATATATCAAGCAACCTGTTTTCATAACTATTTTTGTTCACATAATTATATACTGCACCGACACACTTTATTCGAGCAAATGCCTGGTTTGTACCTGGCAGAAACCTGGAATCCGCCGCTGCTCACCTCTTGCATGCTTCGTTGCGTTTGCCTTCCCAGCCACGGTTCATGCCTGGCTGACGGGGGCCTGATCTGTTAAATGATAATGAGAATGATTTACTAGGCTGCGATGTTTCGATTGTCCACCAGATGGCATAAACTCATGACTTAAGTAATGTGTGGCCTTTGCAAGTTGTTTCGTTTCCAAAAAAAGTTACTTTATCCCAGTACAGTATGCTATTGTGTAACTTGTCCTTGAGACTGAAGGAAGAGTTGCAAAAAATGTATCAATTTAGGCTTTACATACAGTAATGTATTAAATAAAGACAAAGATCATTTTCACTTACACTATTCTACAGAGACATGAGTGTTCAAGTGGAGCCCGTGTTCCAAAAACCTGACAGAAGTTATGCTTATTTGATATGGGCCACTATTAATGCAACAGAGGATAAGATGGCAACAGTTGTTCAAATTTATCAGTATTTTATCGAAAATTATGACTTTTACAGATTTTCGCCAACTCCTCATTTGTGGAAGCATGCAATAAGGAAAAGGTTATGTAGTGACCCCTGTTTTCACCGTATTGAGCCCCAATTTGTTGGAGGGTATTGGTGTGTGTCACAGGGTTTTTCCCGTATCTATGATAATGGAGGCGGCAAAAGGCGAAGGGTCGTGTTAAAACGAAATAAGAAGCGACAGTCCCTGCCAAGCAATGCGCCAGAACCAGAACCAGCAGCAGCACCAGCTTATCATCATGGTCCCGCCGTCGGTGACAACTCTGAGATGGATTTCGCAGCCAGTTTTGATGAAGCTTGCATGTACCTAAGCGATTTCCCGCTGACTACAGGTGGGCTAGTCCCTCTGCAAAATGATGAAAGCTGGACTGGAAGTGGGCCGGCGCCAGCGCAAGCTGAATGGGAAATTTAGTAATACTGTACAGTATGGTGAGTACTGTATTTTTGCCGTATTATTTTGGTGGGGCTGGCTGGGAACTTCTTTAGGGGGCTGACCATTACTGTACATTAAAACTTTTCATTTTGTTTTTCCTCAGAAAAGAAAACGGCTAATGGGGGGATTTCGATGGATTATATTGTACTGTATGCTGATGTTTTCCGGCCATACAGTATACTGTGTAATAAACCCGAATAAATAAAACTATGCATTTATTCTACAGTACATGTTCAGTAAATTACTGCACATACTGGGGGCGAGATGTGTTTGCAGCAGAGAGAGATTTAATAATATTGTACAGTGAGCAGGGGGTTCCCTGAGCCAGAAATTAATGCTCAGGGACCCCCCCCCCCCTGCTCCTGATCAGTATTATTAAAAATACGGAAAATGCTGCGTCATTATCATAGCGGATAGCCGCTAAGGCAATGAAGGGGTTAACCCATCGTGCCCGCTTTATTGTGTGTAGTGGGGATGGGTGAGGGGGGTATTTGGCCCTTGGTGTGAGTTTAGGACTTGCGGGAGGGGGGGGGGGGGTTGCGGGTGCACTTAACCCCTTCACGTTCGTAGCAGTTAATACCGCTACGGTCATGAAGGGGTTAAGCCCTCCCGCTACCCCACCCCCCCCCCCCCGCAAGCCCTCCCCAACCATCGTTGGGGCGAATACCCCATTCACCCACCCTCCCGCTACCCACAATAAAAAAATACACACACACAGCAGCCGCCAAAAAATAAATAAATAAATGACAATAAATACATTTGAAATACATTTTTATTGATAGTGTAGATGTGCAGGGGGTCTCCGGAGCTGAACCGCGTTGGTTTTAGGTCTGGGGACCCCGTGCCCCCCGAGATACAGGCCCCTTTAGGGGCTGCCGGTAGCCCTCTGCTTGGTTTAAAGGTCCGATCACGTGATCGCGGCCTGTAAACCAAGCAGAGCAGAGGGATACCGGCACCCCCTAAAGGGGCCTGTATCTCGGGGGGCACGGGGTCCCCAGACCTGAAACCTGTGCGCTTCAGCTCCGGAGACCCCCTGCACATGTACACTATCAATAAAAATGTATTTCAAATGTATTTATTGTCATTTATTTATTTATTTATTTATATTTATTTATTCATTGTGCTGCTGCTGCAAGTCGTAAACTCACACCAAGGGCCAAACACCCCCCTCACCCCCAATAAAAAAAATTCACGCACAGCAGCCCCACAATTAATAAATAAATCTAAATAAATAAATAAAATCTATGTAAAACCCCCTCCCCTATTCTCGCTTTTAAAACGCCCTGCCTTCTCTCTAATCTATGTAAAAAACCCTCCCCCTATCCCCCTATTGTGTGTGCGTTAAGCTTCCCTGCAAGCTATGTAAAAAAACCTCCCCCTATTGTGTGTGTGTTTAAATCTGTCTGGCCTGTGTTTCTGAGTGCTGAGTGCTCTGCGTTTAAAGGTCCCGATCACGTGATCGCGGCCTGTAAACCAAGCAGAGCAGAGGGATACCGGCACCCCCTAAAGGGGCCTGTATCTCGGGGGGCACGGGGTCCCCAGACCTGAAACCTGTGCGCTTCAGCTCCGGAGACCCCCTGCACATGTACACTATCAATAAAAATGTATTTCAAATGTATTTATTGTCATTTATTTATTTATTTATTTATATTTATTTATTCATTGTGCTGCTGCTGCAAGTCGTAAACTCACACCAAGGGCCAAACACCCCCCTCACCCCCAATAAAAAAAATTCACGCACAGCAGCCCCACAATTAATAAATAAATCTAAATAAATAAATAAAATCTATGTAAAACCCCCTCCCCTATTCTCGCTTTTAAAACGCCCTGCCTTCTCTCTAATCTATGTAAAAAACCCTCCCCCTATCCCCCTATTGTGTGTGCGTTAAGCTTCCCTGCAAGCTATGTAAAAAAACCTCCCCCTATTGTGTGTGTGTTTAAATCT
Organism: Ascaphus truei; assembly: GCF_040206685.1. Lineage (NCBI taxonomy): Eukaryota > Metazoa > Chordata > Amphibia > Anura > Ascaphidae > Ascaphus > Ascaphus truei. The sequence continues at coordinate 6,624,216 of NC_134493.1, forward strand.
GTCTGGCCTGTGTTTCTGAGTGCTGAGTGCTCTGCGTTTAAAGGTCCCGATCACGTGATCGCGGCCTGTAAACCAAGCAGAGCAGAGGGATACCGGCACCCCCTAAAGGGACCTGTATCTCGGGGGGCACGGGGTCCCCAGACCTGAAACCTGTGCGCTTCAGCTCCGGAGACCCCCTGCACATGTACACTATCAATAAAAATGTATTTCAAATGTATTTATTGTCATTTATTTATTTATATTTATTTATTCATTGTGCTGCTGCTGCAAGTCGTAAACTCACACCAAGGGCCAAACACCCCCCTCACCCCCAATAAAAAAAATTCACGCACAGCAGCCCCACAATTAATAAATAAATCTAAATAAATAAATAAATAAAGACATGAAGAGAAATAAATATATACTGTACAGTATATACTTTGTATATATATATACACTGTATATATATATATATATATATATATATACAGTATACATATATACACTGTGTATATATATATATATATATATATCATACAGCTATATTTATATATATATATATATATATATATATATATATATATATATATATATATATATATATACTGTATATATATATATATATATATATATATATATATATATATATATATATATATATACATACTGTATGTGAGTGAAAAGAGAAAAAAGTAACCCGTATGGGAGCACTCAGGTATGCAATTGATATATTTGTTTATTTATTTGACACAGTGCAAAAAGGGATGAATAAACAGTACATGATTTAAAAACACTTAAAAAAGAGGCATGGACCCTTAAACACTAATGAACAGCACTAGGGAACGACACACACTGTCAACCCTAAACATGAAAAGGATAGTGACTCAAAAAACACTAGGGAGAATCAAAGTGAATCACAATAGGTTACTGGGTTTAAAGGCACCTATACAACGCTAAGGATAATGCACACTACACACCAAAAGGTAGACTTGTCAAAGTATAAATGACAGTCTCAAAGCATCACACATCTGCATTAGCATACAGTAATATACAGTAACCAATGCCTACAGCACAAATCATGTGTAGGAAAGGTGGTAAGGTGGAATGAAATCCCTAGATGTGTAGAGCAATGAAGTTAATGAATAGCATACAGTATAAAACATAACATTACAATCCACACAGTACATTGCATTTACAGTACATTGTATACTGTAAATGATGCATAGCATTAAATCTATGCACCATATACAGTACTGTACATTCTGCAAATGAATGTTAACAATATAATTGCAAGCTACTCTACCAGTAAATACTGTACAAACACTTCCAAACAAGTCAACTTACAGTAACTACAGTATTTTAACCAAGCAAGTAAACCAAAATCAATATATACTGTAAGTAACAACCAGAAAAGACAATTTAAAAACAAACTAACCCTTACAATACCAAGGATTACATCTATCTAATTGTAAAAAACCTTATACATTATACACAGCATTGTTTAAAAACCCCTTCCCCCCTAATGTTTGTGTTAAGCAGATTACACTGAAGGGAGAGAGATATAAAGGCCTAAAGCCCCTTCCCCCTAATGTTTGTGTTAAGCAGATTACACTGAAGGGAGAGAGATATAAAGGCCTAAAGCCCCTTCCCCCCTAATGTTTGTGTTAAGCAGATTACACTGAAGGGAGAGAGATATAAAGGCCTAAAGCCCCTTCCCCCCTAATGTTTGTGTTAAGCAGATTACACTGAAGGGAGAGAGATATAAAGGCCTAAAGCCCCTTCCCCCCTAATGTTTCTGTTAAGCAGATTACACTGAAGGGAGAGAGATATAAAGGCCTAAAGCCCCTTCCCCCCTAATATTTGTGTTAAGCAGATTACACTGAAGGGAGAGAGATATAAAGGCCTAAAGCCTTACCTGCATTGGTAAACCCTCCCTGCATTGGTAAACCCTCCCTGCATTGATGTCGTGTAGTGTACAGTATGTAAATGTGGGGAGGAGGGGGGCCCAATGTGCATAATGTACTGTGAGGTCTAACCACCCTCACCCCCTACCCACATACTGTACCGTTACCCCCCCCCCCCCCCATCCTGGCCATGGCCCCTCACGCACAGCAGCTCCACAATTAATAAATAAATATAAATAAATACATGAAGAGAAATAAATATATACTTTATATATAAATGTGAGTTTATAAATAAAATAAAGAATATTATTTCTAGGGGCCCTAGAACAGAAGTTCCCACGCCAATTTCGCGCTCATTGCTCTTTTTTTGCTCTTTTTTTACAATGTTGCTGGTCTTGCGGCTTTGCAGTATGCAAGCAAAAAGCGCAGTGTATGAAGTCTGGGTGAGCGCTTTCCACATTTGATGCCTACGGCACCTTCCCATTTCTACACACTTCAATACCTGCACAGTTGGTAGCGCTTTCCATCCCAGCTACCATTCTGGATATTCACCTCTCACAGGCCATTCTTGCCCGAGTCTGTCCTATCAGACAGGGGCATTAACCTGTATCCACACCACCTGGACAATTTCTCTCTGTCAGAGACTTGTGCTATTTATTTTATATATTTTTGTGTAATTATTCATGCAAATTTATGCTCATTTCATATGTGGTTTTCAACATAAAGTGGCTGCTGGGCCTGATCCTAACTCATACAGTATACAGTAGCGCTTCCCTGTTTGTTTGTTTATTGCAAGCAAAAAGCAGTTTGTAGTACTGAGTGTGAGATAAATTACTGTATTTATCAGTGTTGATCAAAGAGAGTTGATCAGAAGGATTCCCCTTATATACAGTACGTAGAATTAATAAAATTGTATTATTTTCCGATATCCGCAGTGATTCTGGTCAACCTGACAGATTTTTAGTAATACAGTATACTGCAAGACCATGTGTTGTCTACCCTTTACTACAGTATACTGTACTGTATGAATGACAATAGAGTGCTGTATACTTTATAAGGGGAATCCTTCTGATCAACTCTCTTTGATCAATACTGATAAATACAGTATCATATTTATACCCCTTTAGCACCTGTCGTTCCATCCTATGCACCCATTTACTGTACAATGGTGATTGCGGTCGTATTCACGTACTTTATGTGAGATAAATTAACCAGTTCTTTTATTGCTGAAGTCGCCACAAAATACTTTTATTTACAAATACAGTACAATACAATGGTGAAACATTTCAAGTTAACAGCAATTCAAAACATCAACACACAATAATACATACTTTACAGTACTGTATACTGTACTAGTATATTTGGGCCTTGTCTTTGGGGGTTTATTCATGCAATTATTAGGGTGACCTGGCGTTGGAAATACTGACACAGTACAATCCTACAGTACAGCTACACCACCCACCCCCTCCCTTAGAGTTTTTAATCCCTCCCTGGCCAAGCATCAATCGTCTGGCTAATCCAATCCAAGCCATTGTTTTGTTAAACTGGCCCTGGGCTGTTCAGAACAGCCACTGCTTCTAAATTACTGAAAATATACAGGATAAATATACAGTGATGTGAAATACTGTAATCCTTTCTGTGGGTCTGAGAGGGTTGAAAGTCACCAGGTCCTCATACAGTAGAGTACATTCTCGAATACCTTTAGAATAAAAATACAGTATATATAAATATACAGTATAAATATTGCACAGTATACTGTAATGTTAAATAACCCATCCTGTTCTTTTTCCCTTCATACTGTAACAGTATCCTCATTGTGTCTGCGGTACAGTAGTTCATTGAGAGAGGAGAGGTTTGTGTACATCATTACTGCTGTTTATATACTGTACATTTGACTGCACAAGCAGATTTGACGAACACAAGGCCCCCCCTCCCCCCTGGTGCACCCTTTTTCCTGGAACGACAAGAAAACAAAAACTTTGTTCAGTTACTGTACTGTACTGTATGTGCATACTGTATTATGGTAGAACTACTGTACAGTAGGTGGCTGGTGCAGCTTTCTCTGGAAAGAAAAAAATGGAGCAGTTAGTAGGCAGTTACTCTAGTATGTCAAACTAGTCTACTGTACTGTATACTGGAACTACTGTAAACTCTGACTATTGGGAAAGCTAAAATCTGTGCCATACTTACCTGTATCATAGTGTACCTACTGTACAATACTACAGCACTGTACTACTTTCCTGATGCTTGTCCATTGCGCGCGATGACAATGGGCAACACAGTGGCAATATGGTCTATATATTTATTGCATCGTTCCTCGGTGAGTACATCGTTCCAAAAACTCATTATGGCTGTATACAACTCGTCCTTCTTGGAGGGTTTCGCCACTTTACGGATGTGGTCCTTCAGCTGATGCCAGACCATTTCGATCGGATTGAAGTCTGGTGATCTGTGATTGGAAAGAAAGGACAATTAGTTTAAGAGATACAGTACACAGTAAAAACAGTGGGGAACATATAAATGGGACACGGTCTACTGCACTTACTCCGCTGGTGTCTTCACCCAGTTGATGCCGCGCTCAAGGATATGCGCCGTCGACGCGGTGTGCTTGGGATCATTGTCCTGGTAAAAGCGATGACCATTGGGAAAGTCTTCTGTGATGTATCGCACTATCACGGGCACAATGTTGTCTTGGAAGAAATCTTTATTCATGATTCCTATAGCAAGAAAAGAAAAGTGCTCAATAGTACAGTACAGTGCATACGGTAAGGCAACACTAGTCAAGTACAGTGCATTAGGCGGCATTATATTTGAGAAATTGTACCTTCAAAGACGACAATGCATCCCGGTCCACGCCTAGAGATGGCACCCCACACATGCAGCTTCACAGGGTGTTTTGGCCGTGGCTTCAAAGTTATGCGGCCTTTTTTGTGGAACGCAAATCTTGCAAATCTCTCCAGCGACACAGTAGACTCATCAGTGAAGATGCAATCCTGGAAAGTCTCACCGCTGTCGATCCATGCCTGGGCCTGGAGCACTCTTTTGATTTTGTTTGCGTCCCGTATCATGGGGTACGCTCTGTAATGACAATGAATAAAAAATGTTAGCGTCACAGCGCAGTACAGTTTGCAAAACAACATTTTTACTTTACAGTACAGTACCTCCTGTACTGTCCACTACTAACCTCACACGTCCATATTTCCATCCAATTCTGCGTCTCATCTTCTTTATGCTGCTCTCGGATACAGTCAGATTGTGGTTTTCCTGAAGAGTGTTTTTAAGCCTTAATGCGCTCCTCTCATCATTCTCCTCACTTATTCTGTCCACCAGAAGAGTAGTCTCCCTACAATGCAAAGAAATTATATTGTGTTATTAATATGCAGCAATATAAAATGTATATTGTATACTGTACATGTAATGTTGTAATATACAGTAAATATAAATATACAAAAAATGTATACTGCTGTACTATAAATATAAATAGACAAAATATACAGTATACAGTACTGTTGTAATATAAATATACTATATAAATACGGTATACTGTTGTTACTGTATATCATAATAAATACACATCATATACTGTATATTCCGTTGTCAGATGAATTTCAATATACCAAAAGTGTATACTGCTGCACAAAAAATATAAATTGACCACACATACAGTACACTACAGTATATACTGTTGTAATATAATAAATATACTATATAAATACGGTATACTGTTGTTATATCATAATAAATACACATCATATACTGTATATTCCGTTGTCAGATGAATTGCAATATACCAAAAGTGTATACTGCTGCACAAAAAATATAAATTGACCACACATACAGTACACTACAGTATATACTGTTGTAATATAATAAATATACTATATAAATACGGTATACTGTTGTTATATCATAATAAATACACATCATATACTGTATATTCCGTTGTCAGATGAATTGCAATATACCAAAAGTGTATACTGCTGCACAAAAAATATAAATTGACCACACATACAGTACACTACAGTATATACTGTTGTAATATAATAAATATACTATATAAATACGGTATACTGTTGTTATATCATAATAAATACACATCATATACTGTATATTCCGTTGTCAGATGAATTGCAATATACCAAAAGTGTATACTGCTGCACAAAAAATATAAATTGACCACACATACAGTACACTACAGTATATACTGTTGTAATATAATAAATATACTATATAAATACGGTATACTGTTGTTATATCATAATAAATACACATCATATACTGTATATTCCGTTGTCAGATGAATTGCAATATACCAAAAGTGTATACTGCTGCACAAAAAATATAAATTGACCACACATACAGTACACTACAGTATATACTGTTGTAATATAATAAATATACTATATAAATACGGTATACTGTAGATGTACACTACAGTTTTCTATATTTTTTTTGGTTAAGTTTTATAAATACAGTATACTTACGCATTTGTTACCCTTGGTGCCTTTTTGCGGTCTCTGTTTTTTCCTTGTGCATGATAGCACACAGTGCTTGATGGCACAACGAGGCCAGAAGCAGTTAACCAGCGCTGGATATCTGCAATTCGTTTTCCGCTCGTGTACATCTCCTTCATTCGCATGCTGAGATCCTTGGAAATCTTCTTAACAGGCATTGCTGCGAGTACTGTAGAAAGAAATACAAACACAAGAATGTGTATTCGATGTTTAGTCGATGTGTATTCAATGTGCAGTGAATCCACAAAATGGATGGTGTATTTATATGTTAATGACTCACATAACAGACCACCCACTTTCAACACCTGTACCTGGCCACCATGCATAAAAGGTTGTACACGTTGCATAGCCCACCACTTGCTGATCTTTATCTGAGGCATTGTCCAGATACTGCATTGTGCCTCCCGCTTACATGGAGCAGCCCCGGTTCTATGGACGAAAGAATCATCTCACCTCTGCTGTGCCTGCCACACTGAAAAAAAGAAAGGCAGTTACCGTTTCCAAGCCAAAGGCAAAGCGACAGGCTAAGGCCAACAAAGAAAACCTTCTGCTGACCCCAAAGGCTAAGGCTTTTAAAACACGTCAGCCTTATTATGTGAAGAAGAAATACGGTACTGTGCTCGGTACGCAAGACGCATGGCAGCCAACTCACCGAATCCGCAGACCACTTGCTCCCATATGCTTCGACGACTCTGCTGTAGCTGTCCCGGAAATCTTCAGCCCGGCTTCTCCACCCCCATCTTCTCCGGTTCCATCTGAAGATGCTGCTGCCTCTGAAATCAACGGGTCACTGTCTCCTTTGCTCTTGGACGACTCTGCTTCTCTCCCGGAAATCCAGCGGTCACCTTCTCCATCCCTCTTCCACCACGCTGCAGCTTCTCCTGTACCGGGCATCCCCAGGTCACCTCTTCCACTCTCCATCGATGCCGCTTCTCTCCAGGGAACCCCCATCTCATCCTCCGTTGCACCCATCCCCCCAGATCTCCAGATGCCATGCACAAGCAGCTCGTTGGACCGGATCCTGAATGGGCTAAGTGTGGATCTCCCCGGGAATTCTAGTGTGCTGGCAAAGCTAGATCTGCTTCTGGAGTCGGTGCTACATATGGAGCAAGGGATGCTACATATGGAGCAACGTATGGATCAACGGATGGACAAGATAGAGGCAGACATAGCGGGCATACATTATTTGCTCGGTGTTAATGCCCCTGTTTCCCCGACGCTGGAGCAGGGGGGTGACATGGATGTGATGCATGGTACCTTCGACCCCCTTCCATCACCAAGCGCACCCCCTCCACCAGAAGATACAGTGTACTATGCTATTGAGGAGGACATGACAACCCCATCAAGACCACGCCAGGAGACAACCCGGCGACCACTACCGGAGGAAAGCTTCCTCCCAGACACCCTACCATTGCCCATCGCCTCAAGTACACCCACTCCCAAAAGACTTCCTACACCCGCTCGCATACAAACAGTGCCCGACATCTCCCTGTGCGATCTGCCACCGGCGCTGAGGGAGAAGTATAGGGTGAGGAGTGCTGGTATACCACACAAGTATGCCTTGATCATATTTAAACACCATGTTCCCTACACATTGTACTGCGAGTGGGTGTTCAAAGTGAACTATGATGGGAATCGCCAAAAAAATGCCCTTCCTGCCAATTTAAGGAAAAAGATTGTGGAAGAAATGCAGCGCTATTATCCTGTTACAGATCCTGTAATGAGAGGCGTTAGAGACTGCATTAATGGCGTTTTGCGCCATGCAAGGCATCGGCCATGGCTGGAAAATGGGGAGGACTTTCAGTGAGACCATACTGTAATGTTGTGCTGTACTGTACAGTACATGTTTTACCCTATAGTACCTGCTGTACTTAAACAAAGGATACTGTATGTTGTTGTGTGTTGCACGGTTTTTGTACTGTATTTGTAAATAAAAGTTTTTAGTGGCGACTTCAGCAATAAAAGAACTGGTTACTTTATCTCACACACAGTACTACAGTACAAACTGCTTTTTGCTGCCAGACTGCAAACCCGCAAGACCAGCAACATTGTAACAAAAGAGCAATGAGCGCGCAATTGGCGTGGGAACTTCTGTTCTAAGGCCCCTATAAATAATATTCTTTATTTTATTTATAAACTCACATTTATAAACCCCGTCACCCACCCCCGCTAAACACAATAAAAAATAATCACACACAGCATCCCCGCAATAAATAAATAAATAAATAAATACAAATAAATACATTTGAAATACATTTTTATTGATAGTGTAGATGTGCAGGGGGTCTCTGGAGCTGAAGCGCACAGGTTTCAGGTCTGGGGACCCCGTGCCCCCCGAGATACAGGCCCCTTTAGGGGGTGCCGGTATCCCTCTGCTCTGCTTGGTTTACAGGCCGCGATCACGTGACCGCGGCCTGTAAACCAAGCAGAGCAGAGGGATACCGGCACCCCCTAAAGGGGCCTGTATCTCGGGGGGCACGGGGTCCCCAGACCTGAAACCTGTGCGCTTCAGCTCCGGAGAACATCTACACTGTGAATAAAACACACACATCATTAAAGAATCATTCTTTAGCTTAGCGGCTATGCGCTATGGTAAAGAAGCAGCATTTCTGTCTTTTTAATAATATTGTAGAGTGAGCAGGGGGTTCCCTGAGACAGAAATCTAATCTCAGGGGACCCCCTGCTCCTGCACAATATTATTAAAAGTTCAGAAACGAGGCTTCATTAGCATAGCGTATAGCCGCTAAGGTAATGAAGGGGTTAAGGCATAATAACCAATAAATACATTCAATACACTACCCACTACCCATGGCAACCTCCGCTGCTGTACAGTAAAACAGAGAAAAAAAATAACACTTTCAAAGTAATGTCCCCTAACCCCTTAATCACCATAGCGGTTATTAACCGCTACAGTCATGAAGGGGTTAACCCGCCCTCACCCACCACTCGGGACGCCTACTGTACATACCCTCCCACTCTAACCCCCCACCCCGTGAGGCCTAACCACCCTCAACCCTCACCCACTAACTACCCACAAGGGAGGCCTACCCACATACCGTTGGGGAAACACCCCACCCCCACCCCAGTACCCACAATAAAAACAGTACAATCACCCACAATAAACAGCATTCTATTTATTAAATACATTACCCACCCCCTGTGCCCCCCCCCCCCATAAATACAAGATTTATTCTTTTACATTCAGGGTCCATAACGTAGCCCCACGCTAGTCCCCGGTGGGCTGGCAGGGCACCTGGTCAGACCTACAGTTTACCAGCAGCATTCCACAGGTTCTGGAGGCCTGCTGGTGGATCCTGGCAGCACCATGGCGCTCAGGTGGTCTCCTTGGGTCACCGTGAGCCACAATTGGGTCCACACGGTAGGCCCAAGGATGTCTGGGAGCCCCGGGTCAAACCCACAGGTGTCTGCGGGGCCTCGGGCGGTTCCCATGGGGGTCTGGGGAACTCACGGGTGCTCACTACGGGTCCGCGGTGCCCCCACAGAAGTGGGACCACACATCATCATCCCCGCACCTACGGCTAGGAGGTGCCCCCACAGAAGTGGGACCACACATCGTCATGCCCGCAGACTACGGGTCCGCGGTGCCCCCACAGAAGTGGGACCACACATCATCATCCCCGCATGTGTCACCCGTGGAACCACCAGCCTGCTACCCTTTAGGATACCCGAGGATTCCCCGCGGGTGGTCTCCAGAGGTCCCACGCAAAACCACGGAAGTAACCCTGAATGTAAAAAAAATAAACCTGGCCTATACATTCAATACATACACCCTCCCCCCCAACACCTACAGTACAATAATGTGCAAAATAACTATTATCCAGATATGGATAATAGATTAATTGCCCATTATTAAAAACATTAACTAGCATATACAAATAAATAAAGTACTACTGACCTCATCAATACGAAGTGTCCGTTGCCAGCAAAATCCTTGTCTTGTCCACAACATACATAGCAAATACAAAGCCAATACATTGCAATTACATTCAGCTATCAATTAACCCCTTAAACACCTTATCGGATAATAACCGCAAAGGTAATTAAGGGGTTAAGCCACACAGGCACGATACCCACCCTTCACCCATGAATTTGTACTGTGGCTTCATCATGCAACTATATATATATACTGTATATATATACATACAGAGAGACAGAGAGAAAGAGAGAGAGAGAGAGATATACAGTATATATATATACACACGTTATATACACACCCATGATAAACCAAATATACAGTACAAATAAATGTAGAAGGGTTATCAAAACCATACTGTTCTACAACCAAACACTTCTCCATACAGACACTACATTAAAATCAATTTCCTTTAAAAATCCTAACTGATCTCACAATCTACTGTACTGTATATGATCACAAACCAATGAAAAAAGTCACATTCCAAAATGCATAAAATCTATGCACCATACTGTATACATTCTGCAAATTAATCAACGTAAACAAAAATCAATTAGCAATCATTATTTAGATCTCTAAACATTTCACACTCAATCATGAACAATGAAACCATTAACAGATTCACGCCTAGAGCAGAACAATTAAGCCTTTGAAAAAATATAAGTACCGACAAAAATACAACCTTTCCAAACCAAGCCTACAGTACCTACAGTATCCCTGACCTTCCTCAAACACACAATACAATACCAAGGAATACATCTACAGTATCTAATTTTAAAATACTTTAAACTCACAAAATAATTAAAAACACATCTAATCCAGCTTTTAAAACATCATCATTTCTTACCCTGAATGTATACTGTACAGTATATCTCTCTAGACATATATATTGTACATACATACATACAGTGGCAAGAAATGATATACCACAAAAAAAAAAAAAATACACAGGTTAAAAAACCTTTTGAAAAAATTAACAAGTTAAATAAAATACATTTCTTTACTGTAGTTCACTTACCATTACTTGCCCCCACCGACTCCCGTTGCCCAGCTTACTCACGAACCAATCCACGATCAGGAACCCATAAAATAATAAACCATTGAAAATAATAAACATTAATCTAAAAATCCAAACCAATCCACGGGTCTTCTACTTGTAATACACCTTCATCTGTATTCTTCTTTCTTCTATCTCCTTCCGGGCGGGGCAGGGCGTGGTCTTCTTTCCATCATCGGCCACGCCCTTGTCTTTTTCCTTCTCCGGAGGTCCTTCCTCCGCGGCGTCTGGCTGCAAAATGAGACGACATAGGCTTTTAAAGGCCTATGACGTCACATTTTGCGTCATGGTTCCCACGGTCCTGATTGGACCGTGAAAACCATGTGTTTTGGTCGATAATAAAAAAATGATGACGTCACTTAAAGGGAATGAAAGCACAGCCAATCAGAATGGCTTTGCTTCAATTGCCTTTAAGTTGACGTCATGAAAAGGCACATGGCCATGCACACATGGTACTAGAGCCAATCAGAGCGTGGGAACTTTATCCCTACTCTGATTGGCTCTGGTATACCATGTGTCAGGGGCTTGGGGGAGAAAGGATGTGACGTCAATGAAAACCTGTCACGTGGTACGGTAGCCAATCAGAGCGTGGGAACTTTATCCTTATTGACGTCACATCCTTTCTCCCCCAAGCCCCTGACACATGGTATACCAGAGCCAATCAGAGTAGGGATAAAGTTCCCACGCTCTGATTGGCTACCGTACCACGTGACAGGTTTTCATTGACGTCACATCCTTTCTCCCCCAAGCCCCTGACACATGGTATACCAGAGCCAATCAGAGTAGGGATAAAGTTCCCACGCTCTGATTGGCTCTAGTACCATGTGTGCACGGCCATGTGCCTTTTCATGACGTCAACTTAAAGGCAATTGAAGCAAAGCCATTCTGATTGGCTGTGCTTTCATTCCCTTTAAGTGACGTCATCATTTTTTTATTATCGGCCAAAACACATGGTTTTCACGGTCCAATCAGGACCGTGGGAACCATGACGCAAAATGTGACGTCATAGGCCTTTAAAAGCCTATGTCGTCTCATTTTGCAGCCAGACGCCGCGGAGGAAGGACCTCCGGAGAAGGAAAAAGACAAGGGCGTGGCCGATGATGGAAAGAAGACCACGCCCTGCCCCGCCCGGAAGGAGATAGAAGAAAGAAGAATACAGATGAAGGTGTATTACAAGTAGAAGACCCGTGGATTGGTTTGGATTTTTAGTTTAATGTTTATTATTTTCAATGGTTTATTATTTTATGGGTTCCTGATCGTGGATTGGTTCGTGAGTAAGCTGGGCAACGGGAGTCGGTGGGGGCAAGTAATGGTAAGTGAACTACAGTAAAGAAATGTATTTTATTTAACTTGTTAATTTTTTCAAAAGGTTTTTTAACCTGTGTATTTTTTTTTTTTTTGTGGTATATCATTTCTTGCCACTGTATGTATGTATGTACAATATATATGTCTAGAGAGATATACTGTACAGTATACATTCAGGGTAAGAAATGATGATGTTTTAAAAGCTGGATTAGATGTGTTTTTAATTATTTTGTGAGTTTAAAGTATTTTAAAATTAGATACTGTAGATGTATTCCTTGGTATTGTATTGTGTGTTTGAGGAAGGTCAGGGATACTGTAGGTACTGTAGGCTTGGTTTGGAAAGGTTGTATTTTTGTCGGTACTTATATTTTTTCAAAGGCTTAATTGTTCTGCTCTAGGCGTGAATCTGTTAATGGTTTCATTGTTCATGATTGAGTGTGAAATGTTTAGAGATCTAAATAATGATTGCTAATTGATTTTTGTTTACGTTGATTAATTTGCAGAATGTATACAGTATGGTGCATAGATTTTATGCATTTTGGAATGTGACTTTTTTCATTGGTTTGTGATCATATACAGTACAGTAGATTGTGAGATCAGTTAGGATTTTTAAAGGAAATTGATTTTAATGTAGTGTCTGTATGGAGAAGTGTTTGGTTGTAGAACAGTATGGTTTTGATAACCCTTCTACATTTATTTGTACTGTATATTTGGTTTATCATGGGTGTGTATATAACGTGTGTATATATATATATACTGTATATATCTCTCTCTCTCTCTTTCTCTCTGTCTCTCTGTATGTATATATATACAGTATATATATATAGTTGCATGATGAAGCCACAGTACAAATTCATGGGTGAAGGGTGGGTATCGTGCCTGTGTGGCTTAACCCCTTAATTACCTTTGCGGTTATTATCCGATAAGGTGTTTAAGGGGTTAATTGATATCTGAATGTAATTGCAATGTATTGGCTTTGTATTTGCTATGTATGTTGTGGACAAGACAAGGATTTTGCTGGCAACGGACACTTCGTATTGATGAGGTCAGTAGTACTTTATTTATTTGTATATGCTAGTTAATGTTTTTAATAATGGGCAATTAATCTATTATCCATATCTGGATAATAGTTATTTTGCACATTATTGTACTGTAGGTGTTGGGGGGGAGGGTGTATGTATTGAATGTATAGGCCAGGTTTATTTTTTTTACATTCAGGGTTACTTCCGTGGTTTTGCGTGGGACCTCTGGAGACCACCCGCGGGGAATCCTCGGGTATCCTAAAGGGTAGCAGGCTGGTGGTTCCACGGGTGACACATGCGGGGATGATGATGTGTGGTCCCACTTCTGTGGGGGCACCGCGGACCCGTAGTCTGCGGGCATGACGATGTGTGGTCCCACTTCTGTGGGGGCACCTCCGAGCCGTAGGTGCGGGGATGATGATGTGTGGTCCCACTTCTGTGGGGGCACCGCGGACCCGTAGTGAGCACCCGTGAGTTCCCCAGACCCCCATGGGAACCACCCGAGGCCCCGCAGACACCTGTGGGTTTGACCCGGGGCTCCCAGACATCCTTGGGCCTACCGTGTGGACCCAATTGTGGCTCACGGTGACCCAAGGAGACCACCTGAGCGCCATGGTGCTGCCAGGATCCACCAGCAGGCCTCCAGAACCTGTGGAATGCTGCTGGTAAACTGTAGGTCTGTCCAGGTGCCCTGCCAGCCCACCGGGGACTAGCGTGGGGCTACGTTATGGACCCTGAATGTAAAAGAATAAATCTTGTATTTATGGGGGGGGGGGGCACAGGGGGTGGGTAATGTATTTAATAAATAGAATGCTGTTTATTGTGGGTGATTGTACTGTTTTTATTGTGGGTACTGGGGTGGGGGTGGGGTGTTTCCCCAACGGTATGTGGGTAGGCCTCCCTTGTGGGTACTGACTGGGTGGTTAGGCCTCACGGGTGGGGGGGGGGGGTTAGTGTGGGAGGGTATGTAGGCATCCCGAGTGGTGGGTGGGTGAGGGTGGGTTAACTCCTTCATGACTGTAGCGGTTAATAACCGCTATGGTGATTAAGGGGTTAGGGGACATTACTTTGTATGTTTTAATTTTTGTGTCTGTTTTGCAGAAGCGGAGGGGCCATGGCCAGGATGGGGGGGGGGGGGTTAACGGTATGTGGGTAGGGGGTGAGGGTGGTTAGCAATGCAGGGAGGGAGATTTACTGGTAACAGAAACATCTCTCTCCCTTCAATGTAATCTGTTTAAAGCCCCCTCCCCCCTAATGTGTGTTTCTGTAAAATCTCTCTCCCTTCAATGTACTGTAATCTGTTTAACAGAAACATTAGGGGGGGAAGGGGCTTTAGGCCTTTATATCTCTCTCCCTTCAGTGTAATCTGCTTAACAGAAACATTAGGGGGGAAGGGGCTTTAGGCCTTTATATCTCTCTCCCTTCAGTGTAATCTGCTTAACACAAACATTAGGGGGGAAGGGGTTTTTAAACAATGCTGTGTATAATGTATAAGGTTTTTTACAATTAGATAGATGTAATCCTTGGTATTGTAAGGGTTAGTTTGTTTTTAAATTGTCTTTTCTGGTTGTTACTTACAGTATATATTGATTTTGGTTTACTTGCTTGGTTAAAATACTGTAGTTAAGTTGACTTGTTTGGAAGTGTTTGTACAGTATTTACTGGTAGAGTAGCTTGCAATTATATTGTTAACATTCATTTGCAGAATGTACAGTACTGTATATGGTGCATAGATTTAATGCTATGCATCATTTACAGTATACAATGTACTGTAAATGCAATGTACTGTGTGGATTGTAATGTTATGTTTTATACTGTATGCTATTCATTAACTTCATTGCTCTACACATCTAGGGATTTCATTCCACCTTACCACCTTTCCTACACATGATTTGTGCTGTAGGCATTGGTTACTGTATATTACTGTATGCTAATGCAGATGTGTGATGCTTTGAGACTGTCATTTATACTTTGACAAGTCTACCTTTTGGTGTGTAGTGTGCATTATCCTTAGCGTTGTATAGGTGCCTTTAAACCCAGTAACCTATTGTGATTCACTTTGATTCTCCCTAGTGTTTTTTGAGTCACTATCCTTTTCATGTTTAGGGTTGACAGTGTGTGTCGTTCCCTAGTGCTGTTCATTAGTGTTTAAGGGTCCATGCCTCTTTTTTAAGTGTTTTTAAATCATGTACTGTTTATTCATCCCTTTTTGCACTGTGTCAAATAAATAAACAAATATATCAATTGCATACCTGAGTGCTCCCATACGGGTTACTTTTTTCTCTTTTCACTCACATACAGTATGTATATATATATATATATATACAGTATATATATATATATATATATATATATATATATATATATATATAAATATAGCTGTATGATATATATATATATATACACAGTGTATATATGTATACTGTATATATATATATATATATATATATATATGTATATATATATATATATATATATATATATATATATATATATATATATATATATATATATATATATACAGTGTATATATATATACAAAGTATATACTGTACAGTATATATTTATTTCTCTTCATGTCTTTATTTATTTATTTATTTAGATTTATTTATTAATTGTGGGGCTGCTGTGCGTGAATTTTTTTTATTGGGGGTGAGGGGGGTGTTTGGCCCTTGGTGTGAGTTTACGACTTGCAGCAGCAGCACAATTAATAAATAAATATAAATAAATAAATAAATAAATGACAATAAATACATTTGAAATACATTTTTATTGATAGTGTACATGTGCAGAGGGTCTCCAGAGCAGAAGCGCACAGGTTTCAGGTCTGGGGACCCCGTGCCCCCCGAGATACAGGCCCCTTTAGGGGGTGCCGGTATCCCTCTGCTCTGCTTGGTTTACAGGCCGCGATCACGTGATCGGGACCTTTAAACGCAGAGCACTCAGCACTCAGAAACACAGGCCAGACAGATTTAAACACACACACAATAGGGGGAGGTTTTTTTACATAGCTTGCAGGGAAGCTTAACGCACACACAATAGGGGGATAGGGGGAGGGTTTTTTACATAGATTAGAGAGAAGGCAGGGCGTTTTAAAAGCGAGAATAGGGGGAGGGGGTTTTACATAGATTTTATTTATTTATTTATTTAGATTTATTTATTAATTGTGGGGCTGCTGTGCGTGAATTTTTTTTATTGGGGGTGAGGGGGGTGTTTGGCCCTTGGTGTGAGTTTACGACTTGCAGCAGCAGCACAATTAATAAATAAATATAAATAAATAAATAAATAAATGACAATAAATACATTTGAAATACATTTTTATTGATAGTGTACATGTGCAGAGGGTCTCCAGAGCAGAAGCGCACAGGTTTCAGGTCTGGGGACCCCGTGCCCCCCGAGATACAGGCCCCTTTAGGGGGTGCCGGTATCCCTCTGCTCTGCTTGGTTTACAGGCCGCGGTCACGTGATCGGGGCTTTTAACGCAGAGCTGGATACCGGCACCCCCTAAAGGGGCCTGTATCTCGGGGGGCACGGGGTCCCCAGACCTAAAACCAACGCGGTTCAGCTCCGGAGACCCCCTTGTATATCTACACTATCAATAAAAATGTATTTCAAATGTATTTATTGTCATTTATTTATTTATTTTTTGGCGGCTGCTGTGTGTGTGTATTTTTTTATTGTGGGTAGCGGGAGGGTGGGTGAATGGGGTATTCGCCCCAACGATGGTTGGGGAGGGCTTGCGGGGGGGGGGGGGGTGGGGTAGCGGGAGGGCTTAACCCCTTCATGACCGTAGCGGTATTAACTGCTACGATCGTGAAGGGGTTAAGTGCACCCGCAACCCCCCCCCCCCTCCCGCAAGTCCTAAACTCACACCAAGGGCCAAATACCCCCCTCACCCATCCCCACTACACACAATAAAGCGGGCACGATGGGTTAACCCCTTCATTGCCTTAGCGGCTATCCGCTTTGGTAATGACGCAGCATTTTCCGTATTTTTAATAATATTGATCAGGAGCAGGGGGGGGGGGGGTTCCCTGAGCATTAATCATTAATTTCTGGCTCAGGGAACCCCCTGCTCACTTTACAATATTATTAAAATAATGCTTCTTTACCATAGCGCATAGACGCTAAGGTAAAGAACGAGTGTTTATTTATACTGTATATTGTATGTGTTTTATTGATACTGTACATGTGCAGAGGGTCTCCAGAGCAGAAGCGCACAGGTTTCAGGTCTGGGGACCCCGTGCCCCCCGAGATACATGCCCCTTTAGGGGGTGCCGGTATCCCTCTGCTCTGCTTGGTTTACAGGCCGCGGTCACGTGATCGGGGCTTTTAACGCAGAGCTGGATACCGGCACCCCCTAAAGGGGCCTGTATCTCGGGGGGCACGGGGTCCCCAGACCTAAAACCAACGCGCTTCAGCTCCGGAGACCCCCTGCACATCTACACTATCAATAAAAATGTATTTCAAATAATTTTTAATGTGTGGATGTTTGCGCAGAGAGAGAGCAGCGGATCTCTCTCTGCTGCAAACACATCTCGCCCCCGCCGCCCATACAGTAGTATCATTTATGTATGTGCATATACAGTACAGTACAGTACTGTACAGTACTGTATGTTAGGGCTTACAGGGGTTGTTGTTATACAGTACTGTATATATATATATATACTGCATTACAATTCATTATAGGGGACGGCTTCACAGAGAATAGCTCGCAAGCGCCACCATGTGTATTTTGACGGCATTGCAGTATTGTAACCAGCCGGAATAAAAAGCTTAAATTCCTGCCGGAAAATAACGCAATGCACTCTGGCTGAAAAATATCAGAAACCTGAATACACCCGAGTATACCCGAATTCGCGGGACTAGCCGTGCTCGAATAAAGTGTGTCGCCAGTGTAGATAATATATGAACAAAAGAGGGGAGATACATAGGTTATTGAAGGACTCTCTGAGATCCCTATGGAGGAACCAGAACTTGATATGTTGTAAATAATACACAATGCACAGCAGGTTCAGAATTTATTATATCAATGTTAACTCCAAGGGCTCTTGTCGTAATAAAGGTTGCTGCCATACTAACAGGGCTGACAGGCTCCTGGTAAAAATTTTTTTACTACCTTTGCAGATGTCACAGCAAAGCAGGTAGCAAGCCGTCCCTATGTTGAGGGATATATCATATCTGACAAATTTATAATTTTGTAACCATTTTTTCGTTTTTGGGTATGTCCTGGACATACAGTTAAAGGACAAGGGATATATAATTGCAAGTACAGTTGCATAAGTGAACAGGGTATACATTATATACAGGGCATTTCACATTTTTAGCTGAATAGTTACAGTGGAGTGTTTGAGGTGAAAGCCAGGAGTGACTGTGAGTGTGGGACAATAGCCATGAGTGCAGGCTGTTGGGATGCTTGATTTGTGGGGTGAGTTTTAAGGTTAGTTAGTATTAAATGACTAAAAGGTTGACACCATTTGCATCAGGGAAAATGGCAGATGGCAGTTAGGTATGAATGAGAGCAAGTCTGTATTGGGAGAAGAGAGATTGATCTGTAGTTCGAGACAGTGTTTTTGTCCCCATTTTTGAAGATTGGGGCAACTCTGGCAGTTTTCCAGGTCTTAGGGATATGGCCTGCAGACAGGATAGAGTTGATTATGGAAGCAATTGGTTTGGCACATTCTGAGGTACCAAGTGTTAGGATCTTGGATTGTAGCACAGTCAGGTCTACATTGGTTGCTTAGTTTAAAATTTGAGGAGCGTTAATAGGGGATACCTCTGTTTATATTCGGAAGCTAATAATAGTAGTAACCATATTAATACAAGAATTTATTTCTAGGTATAAATTCTCTCCCTATTAGACACTTATGGGATGAGTTAGTAGTTCAAAGGAACGAATTAAGGACCATGTTATTGGTAATAAACAATTAATAAATATTGCGTGCAACTAATATATATTTTTGAATCTTTCTAGGCACAGGTTAAAGCTGAAAGTGCACCTACGTGAGACGGGTTAATGGTCAAGCATTTTCTACGCAAGCATGCTCTTCATCCCAGATGAAAAGGCCATTTAAATACTACTCATCACCAGCATTGCAGTAAAAATTTGCTTATCATCATGGCTACCCATCACGCACGTCAAAATAGTGCCAGCCTCGGCACAAACAGCTAATAAAGACAAAGATAGCGCCTGCAAATTAGTGTTTTGATGGACACAATACTCTCTGACCACTAATTATCAAGGGAGAAAGGTCATAGGCAAAAAAGTCCAGGCCTCAACACACGACCTTTGAACTTTTTAGTTTTACAGGTTTTTATTATTTTTCAGTTACAATGTATGCTCCTTTATGTTTGTGTAAGTGGCGTCCCATAAGGATGACAAAATAGTAAGGTATTATTTGTTTAACTCTGTTTATTTTGTTTGGATTTTTGGTTAATAGAATCTCCCTGCAGAATGATATCCCGGTGGGAGAATGTTTTACCAGTCAAATACACGGTTATGTTAATTGCTCACAGGTAGAGTTGGAAACAGAAGAGAGACACCCAATACACAAGTGCTAAAAAGTAGTCTATGGGAAGAATACGTTTCGGGGAATTTATTCCCAAATGTAGGAGTTGGGTTACTGTATGACAGGTTTACAGGGATATCCTCAATCATACAACCACAGACATTTACTCACTTAACCAAGAATAGGTTTAGTTTAAATTAATGGCTCTGCAGAATGAATAGATGTAGATTATATTTTAGCCTCAAAGGGAGGGGTATGTATGCGCCCTAGTTATAGTGCAATGTTGTGTATTTATCCAGGATTCAGGAACCATTGGGACTTGGTGGTTGGATTGATTTGCTTTGAGCGAAGCTAGCGAATGTTTTTGTATGTGTGTTTGTCCTACTCATTGCTCTCGATGTGTTAAGTACAGCAAAACTCTGATCCAGAAGTGCGTTGCAACCCCCACCGATGCTATGCCTCTTTGCGGTGATGATGTCGCCAGTCCCCTAGAAGAAGAGACCAAAGAAGAAATCAACTGGGCTGATATAATGGCCGGAAAGGAAAGGAATGAAGTTATGCACAACTTGGACATCTTGGTCCAGCAGGACTATGAAATGGTTAACTGTTGTGTTCTTTAAATAGACTGTCTCTTAAGGATATGGGGGGACTGAGAAGACTGGATCTGAGGAAGGTGGGAGGTCACCAAGGGCCGTGAGTCAACCACAAGGAAAGCATCACAAGTCATCCATTTTGACCATAGCAGACATCTTTGTCCGTTTTGCCATTCTGAGTAAATGCAGTATGAATGATGCGTGCAAGAAGAATGTTTGTGCAGTCGCTCTTAGCAGAAATTAGCCCCCACCAATTCTCACAAATAGCTGACCCTTAAATTATGTGCAATATTGAGACGTAAGTCATTTTCTAATCTATAGAAATATTTAATGTTATATATATATATATATATGTCTCTATTGGTCACTTCAAGGCCATAGTCATGGAGAAGAGTACCAAGTAAGGGGATTTGTTCTTTTAAAGAACAAAAAGGAGGGAATTGTTAGGACCAGTAGGCCTTCAAGGCTTAATTCGCAACTCAACTTCTCCTGCTGGAGCCGGATTTTTTTTTGTAAAGAAAAAGGATGACTCATTACGCCCCTGCATCGATTACAGGGGTCTCAATAAGATTACTATAAAAAATCGTTACCCACTCCCCCTTATATCTGATCTCTTTGATCGCCTTTCAAGGCGCTAATGTCTTCTCTAAACTGGATTTGCGCGGCGCCTATAACCTCGTCAGAGTCCGTCAAGGCAACGAATGGAAAACCGCGTTCAATACCAGAGATGGTCACTATGAGAATCTGCTCATGCGCTTCGGCCTTTGTAATGCGCCTGCGGTCTTTCAGGACTTCATCAATGAAATTTTCAGGGATCTTCTTAACTCTTTTGTAATTGTTACTTGGATGACATTCTGATTTTTTCTAGATCCATGGAGGAACACGTGGGCCATGTGAGACAAGTACTTCTTCGCCTTCGCCAGAACTGTCTATTCGCCAAACTCGAAAAATGCCATTTTCATCAAACATCCACTACCTTTTTGGGATACATTATTTCTAATACCGGCCTTACCATGGACCCGGCCAAGGTCAAAGCAGTTATAAACTGGCCACAACCTACCACTCTTAAAGCTGTCCAGCACTTCCTTGGTTTGTCGAACTACTATCGCAGATTTATCCAAAAATTTTCTTCAGTAGTAGCCCCTATCGTTGCTCTCACCAAAAAAGGAGCAGACCCCTCCTCCTGGTCCTCCTCTGCTATCCAGTCTTTTGGTCGTCTCAAGAAAGCGTTTGTCACTGCTCCTATTCTTACTCATCTGGATCCAAAACTTCCCTTCACCCTGGAGGTTGATGCCTCGATCTTGGAGTCGGCGCTGTCCTTTCCCAGAGGTAGAACCCCCAGTCCAGGCTGCACCCATGTTCTTTCTTTTCTAGAAAATTCTCGTCAGCAGAAAGCAATTATGACATCGGTAATCGTGAACTCTTTGCCATGAAACTAGCTTTGGAGGGGTGGAGACATCTTTTGGAGGGTACTGAGGAGCCTATAACTATCCTTACAAATCATAAAAATGCATTGTACATCGAAGGAGCCCGCCGCCTGTGAGCCCGTCAAGCCAGATGGTCACTTTTTTTTTCAAGATTCAATTTCGCAATTTCTTATATACCTGGATCAAAAAATACTAAGGCGAACGCACTCTCTCATCAGTTTTCACTGGATGATAACTCTGAGGATCTGCTCAAACCCATTCTGCCTCCAAAATGCATTCTCTCAGCCACCACGTTCGAAGCTCTGAAAGAAATTGTCCTTCAACAAAGTCGCACTCCTGATGACCTTACAGTTCCTGAGGGTCTCCTCTTTACTCGTTTCTCTCATCGCAAACAAGTTCTCGAATGGAGTCATGCTTCTCGATAAGCAGGACATCCTGGAATTAAAAGAACCTTGGACCTCATATCTCGTACCTTGTGGTGGCCTGAGATTCAAAAAGAAGTCAAAGACTTTGTTCTTGCGTGCCCAACTTGTGCCAGGACTAAAACTTCCAGGAATCTCCCCCTGAGTCTACTGCAACCATTACCCATTCCTAGTCGTCCATGGACACACTTATCTATGGACTTCATAGTCCATACCTGTTTCTTCTGGCATGAGCACAGTACTTGTAGTAGTGGACCGGTTTTCAAAACACTCACATTTTGTACCATTCAGAGGCCTCCCCAGTTCTCCCAAACTCGCTGACATTTTTATTAAGGAGGTTTTCCGTCTTCATGGAGTACCCTTGGTCATCGTGTCGGATAGAGGCTCTCAGTTTACGTCGAAGTTCTGGCATTCCTTTTGTCTCCAATTAGGTATTTCTTTATAGTTCTCCTTGGGATACCACCCACAGACCAACGGTGAGACCGAGAGGACCAACCAGTCACTTGAGCAGTACATTTGCAGCTTTGTATCGGATTCTCAAGATGATTGGTCCGAACTCCTGCCATGGGCAGAATTTGCACATAACAATTTACGCAACGAGTCCACTACGGAATCTCTTTTCTTCATCAATTATGGTTTTCACCTGTCCACCCTTCCCCTCTCACTACCCATCTCAGGGGTTTCAGCAGCAGATGATAGGATCAAGGAGCTACAAACTCTCTGGAGAAGGATACAAGCCAATATTAAGATTGCAGTCAATAGACAAAAAGGTCAGGCAGATCGACATCGCAGACCAGCTCCTGAATTCAAACCCGGTGACAAAGTTTGGTTGTCGTCTAGGAACATAAGACTGAAAGTCCCCTCCATGAAATTCGCACCGAGATTTCTGGGACCATTCTTGATATCTGAAAGGATCAATCCGGTTGCGTACTGTCTATCTCTGCCTCCATCCATGCGGATCCCATCCGTCTTTCACATTTCTTTGCTCAAACCAGTGGTTCAGAATCCTCATTCAGTCCCTGCCCTACCCACACCGTCGTACATAGTACAAGGCCAGCCTGAGTACGAAATACGCTCCATCCTGGATTCCAAAATCTGACGAGGCATCATGTACTATTTAGTCCACTGGAAAGGATTCGGACCAGAGGAGAGGTCATGGATTCCCAGGCATCAAGTTCACGCACCTAGACTGGTTCGGCTGTTTCACCAGAAGTTCCCCAGTAAGCCATCTTCGAGTCGTCTGGAGGTCGCTCCTGAAGTGGGGGGGTACTGTGCGGATCCATCGTCCTGCCCCCAAGGGCAACTTACCTCTGGGGTCTGGCCGCAAGAAGGACGGGTGTCGCGACACTGGTACGCGCACTGGTGGTGCGCGCTTGACCCCCTTCCTCCGCTCCGTGGTGCGCGGGCTCCTCACTTCCCCGCCACCGGTCCTCTCTCCGATCTCAGTGACGCGCAACACAGGGGCAGTCCCCAGCACGTCACTGGCCCGAACTCCGCCTGTCTCCCCTCTGGTCCTGCCTCCAACCTCTGTCATCGGGATACCAGGTTGTAGACGGACGTTCACAGAAGTACACACTTGGAGTCGTTTATAATGTGAAATTATAATAAGGCTTTATTGTGCCTTTTCCTTTTCATCAGGAAATTTATCCAAACACAGGGGGGGGAACAAAGCTTCTATTCACTTGGGAGTATTTCTAGTGAAATACTATGCAATAATTCACATCTCCCTTAGTCAAGCAGTTCTCGCAGCCCCAAACACATAGCATACAATAAGCAGATATAAGCAGTCTTTTAAGAATGAAAGTCTTATCTGTTCCTTGTGGTTTGGAGGGAAAATCTTCACTGTTCCTGCTTCAGCTCCCTTGTCTCCAGGGTTGGTCAGCATACAGGTTTAGAAGTTTTCCCTGTGTCTTGTAAGCAGCTCTGCTGTTTCTTCTGGCAGGGCTCAAGACTGTTGTGAGAGTCAAAGACAATCTCTGCTCTCTCTCCCAAGTTCAGCTCTCGGTCACAGCTAAGGAGTTTTCACTTCCTGTTTCAAAAGACAGGCTTTCTAAGCCATCTAATCAGGCAGGTGGTGTTTTGTTAATTGACTAGCAGCAGTTAACCACCATACTGCTGGATTAGAGGCACATTACCTGAACAGGGATAAGTCCCCTGTTACACAGGGGAACCTTAGCGCGCAGCCACCCCGTCAGCTGAGGCACCCGTGGTGCATGGCGCACGTTCGCATTTTCTGGACGCCGCCTCTCCCTCCTATTAGGCTATGCTTGCTGGGTCCCCCATCGGTGGGCTACAGATAGCCAGCACCGATGCCTCACTTAGTGCAAAGTACTCTTTGAGCATGTTAATATGATAAGTCCTAGTTCTACCTGTCTCTCCATCTAACTGTACAACAGAGTTGCACTCATTCATTTTCCGAAGAACCGTGTGCGGGCCAGACCAGGCAGCCATTAATTTGTTCACCCGAGTGGGATTCAGAACAAGTACTTGCTGACCTGGGATGAAGGATCTACTATGGGCATTCTGATCATACCAAGTTTTCTGCTTGGTGTGAGCATCCCTAAGGTTGTCCTGTGCCAACCCAATGAGCATCTCTGAACGATCTCTGAGATTTATCACGTACTGAAGCACAGAAGAATCAGTATTGGTAGGCTCCCCTTCCTACCCCTCACGGAATAGTTTGAGAGGTTCCCTGTGCCCATAAAGCAGCGCAAAGGGAGAAAAGCCTGTAGATTCTTGTGGTACCTCTCAGTATGCAAACAGCAAGTGCTGCAGGTGAATCTCCCAGTCTTTCCCCTCCGCCTCTATAAACGCACGAAGCATCTGCTTCAGGGTACCATTGAACCTCTCACATAGTCCGTTGGTTTGGGGGTGATAAGGGGTCATTTGCTAATGCTTTACCCCGCACGCATCCCGGAGACACTGTAACAATTCACTCATGAATTGTGACCCTTGATCGGTTAGGATCTCGCTAGGGAAACCTACCCTAGTAAAAATCACTAACGATGTCTTTGCTACTGCCTTAGCATCTATAGTGGCAAGTGCTACTGCCTCTGGGTACTGGGTGGCAAAGTCCACCACCATGAGGATGTAGTATTTCCCCAACAGCTAGGAACCATGAGGTGTCCCACTAAACCCATAGCTACCCTCTGGAATGGTTCTCCTATTACCGGTAACGGGTTCAGGGGTGCCTTCAAATGATCACCAGCAGGTATCACAGGACCGGCAGAAATCTGCCACAGCCCCTGATGCTCCCGGCCAGTAGTAACGCTGCAACAGCCGAACTCTCCTCCGAGTGACCCCCTGATGAAGCCAGTAGCCAATTGAATGGAGTGGCCTACCTGCAATAATTGCTGCCTTTACTCCATGGGTACCACTAGCTGTCTTCTACCAGTCCAGACTCTATCTAACCCGGTAGATCCTTGCTCCCTATACAGAAACCCGTGGTGCCACAGAAAAGTGGCTTGACCCTTCACTTGCCCTAGACTCGGATGCCCGAAGTCTCATACCTTCTAAGCTGGGGTCAGCTTTTGCCGCATCCCTAAACTCTGTCCCTGCAACCCACCCTTAGTCTCTAAGTTGGGGGGAACAGGAACAGGTAAAGGGGAAAGTAAGTCAGTTTCTGGTCGCGACTCAGTCTGGCTTACCTGTCTGGTCTCCGCAGAGAACCCTGGAACTGTTGGTCCCAAATGCAGGAGGACAGGGGATGATTCCGCTATGAGCTTGGCTGACTGACTCCTGGTAATAGCTGCAATCGGAGACAGCTCTGCTGTGTACACACAGGCTACATGCCCCAGGTTATTGCTGAGCAAGATTTCAACATCTAACCCAGGCAATACCCCCACTTCCCTCATGTCACGTCCGTCACCCCAATCCAAAAAGACCTGGGCAACCTGGAGTGACCGCGGTCCTCCATCTGGCATGGTCACTTGCATCCCGGTGCCCGGGAGCAAATCCTCTGGTCGGAGCATATCAGGCCGGACCAGGGTAATGGTGGCACCAGAGTCCAGCAAGCCGTCCGCTTTGTGATCTCCAATGGTCACCCTCCGCAGATGTTTCTGACGGACATCATTAGATTTCAACTCGACTGGTGCAACCTGATGTCCCTCTGTTTCCTCTGCTGGTCCCGAGGTGGCAAGCGCAGATTTCTCCACGGACATCCCTCTGTGGGTTGATTCCATGGCTGTGCTTGACTCTGCTGTGTGTGCTAGCCGCTCACGAGAGACTGGCCTCGCAGCTGGAGAACGTTGCCCCTGATGGGGTCCACCGGACTTTGCACGGTCTGGACAGTCTGGTCTGATGTGACCCATTTGTTACAGAGATACAGAGATGCCCTTCCCCACAATACCCGACTAGCACCCTCTTTATCCACCTTTAAGACCCACCTTAAGACACACTTGCTTAAAGAAGCGTATGAATAGCACTGTGGATAAAACTGGACACATGTTACATAAAGCTTGGCCCCCTGCAGACGCACTTACCAGAATTCCTTCCTACTGTCTCTGTACGTTCTCGCTACCTACCAATTAGGCCGGTCCATAGAAGGACAGGCCATGCTGAGCCGTGCAGACGCTCCGCGCTGAGCCCCTGCATCCTCAATGAGGATGCCTTGAGAGGGGGCTCACGCGAGCGTCCGCAGGCGTGCTGAGGAGTTGAATTTTTCAGCTGGCTGCCAAGCTGTTTTTCAGCGCGCTGTCGGCTGAAAACATCCAATCAGCGCGGAGCAGCGTCAACGTCACGGCGCCGTGACGTTGGCGCCGTGATGTTTACATCGGTGCGTCGCGGGCGATTGGCCCAGCGACGTCACTGCCCCGCCTCCCTCAGTCTCCCCCTGCCTCCGATCGTGCCTGTTGGCTCGCCTGCATGGGCATGAAATCGCACAGATTTCAGCAGGCGAGCCTCAGCGTCAGCGCGGCTCCGAACTCCTCACCCCTCTATAGCCCCAGCCTTAGACTATAAGCTCCTCGGAGCAGGGACTCCTCTGCCTTAATGTTACTTTTATTCCTGTAGCACTTACTCCCATGACCTGTTATTTATATTATCCCTTATTTATTTGATTACCACATGTATTACTACAGTGAAGCGCTATGTACATTAATGGTGCTATATAAATAAAGACATACAATACAATACAGTTAGCATCTTCTCTCGTGCTTAAACTCTGCAGCTTTTGAGACGCTGTTCTCTGCTGCAGATTTGTGTACCCACCGTGGAGTCTGCTTGGCTCCCTTGGCTGGCACAGCCGGTTTCTTAGGTGCCCCTTTCTCATCCATCAAAGAGCAACTCGTCACATACTCATCAGCCACCCTGGCAGATTCCATATGGGTCTTAGGTTTACGGTCAAGGACCCATGCCCTCATGTCCGAGGGACACTGCTACAATAATTGTTCTTGGACAATTAAGTCCAGCAAAGTGTGGTATTTTGTAGCACCACAACCCTCCACCCACTTGGTCCCCTGCATTGCCATGCAGGCCCCGTACCGGACATATGACTCCTTCGGATAACGTTCCCCTGTCCTGAACTTGCCCCGGTATGCTTCTGGGGTGAAGGCATACTGCAACAGCAGCAAAGCTTTTACATGTTGGTAATCATCCCGGTCCTCTGGTTGGATACCATGCAGCATTTCCTTGGCCACCCCAGACAACAAGGGGTGCATTCTCAGCACCCAGTCGTGTTCTGGCACCCTCGGAATCTCAGACACTGTGTTTCAAAGTCCGTGAGAAAACCATTGATTTTATCGGTGCCGCAAACAAACTTGTTAAAAATGTGGTGGTCCACTTGGGGGATTGCTTGTTCCCCATTGATCATATGGGAGTGAGGGGACACTTTGCCGTGTACTGCTGCAAGCATCCGAATCCTCTCATCTGCTGTAGCCCTCTCTCCCCATGATGCAAGGTGCTGTGAGTCCAGAGTTAACGAGTCCAGTAGCCACGGGGACTATCCCTCCCGCACCCCCAAGACCCAGTCCTTCACCATTATCTCGGTGAGCACCCTCTCCCTCCCCATGTCTATCTCCCTCCAGGGCTGGATTAACCTTTTGCACCCTGGACTGAGTTGTGATCACTGCGCTGCAGTTACGAGCTCCGTGCCCTCAGGAGAGCAATGCTGCTTCATGCCGTTCCAAATTCTCCTCCAGTTGCATCTTTGACCAACCAGCCTTCGGTAAGCCATAACCCTCACACCAGACAATGATCCGGGCACGATCCAAAGTCCAGAATCGTCCTGCTCGCTTGTCCATATTTCACCCGCAGGCACAAAGTTATAGGACAAAGGGTGACTATTTTTTCATGCTCTTGCAAACCGTATGTATGCTACCTCTTGCTTTGGGAGCTCACAATTTTTGAGTCACCCGCTATGCCATAGGATCCCGCAGGATGCTATATCATAGGCTCAATCAGATCCCACTGCTGCCACCAGAAAAAATCCTGTTAATGGAGACCAGCACTTTTAACACCTTAATACCCAGATCATTTGATTGAGCAAAGCGAAGAGATAAAATAAATTGTGATTTATTTACAGAAAAGAACATACACACATTAGTTTACAATTACACTAAAAATACAATTACTGGGACGGGGCAAACGAAAAATCTTGTTCCCAAAACTAAATCTTTGGAAATAAAGTCTCTAGGCACACATTTTCCAGCTAACAGGAAAATATATTTCAGCGCATGGGATCAATTTAAGGAGAGAACTTAATGTCTCAGAGGCCAACGGGATTCCAAATGAGGTCTCACTCTAGATGTGTGTGGTACAAACAGTAATTTAATAAAATAAAACAAAACAAAAACTTGATAAAACAATTATCCCAGCTGCGTGCAAAAAATTACACCAACACAAAATGAATATTAGATTAAAAATAAAACATTCATCTTATACTAAGCTTCTTAAAGAACAGGCGCTTGTTACTCTGAAAAGCACCCCTTACGGTCATACATTTGCATGCATATATATAACCATTTAAAAAGTCTGCAATATAAGTGATGTCTGTGGTGAGTCTGTACTTCCTTCCTGGGGGAACAATGAAGACTATTAGATCCTCTTTGTAAACCCCCTAGGTGTTGACGACAGAACCCAATGCAGATGATCACTAAATATTTGCCTCCAAGGAAAAATCATATGAACATATTTTGTCAATGAAACCAATGAAGTCTAACTGATGGTATATAGCAGTAAAAAAAAAAATTGGGTGAAAAAAGTAGTACTGCTGAGCTTCTTCGTATAGAGCATGCTACAAAAATAAGAGATAAGTTGGTGTACTGTAAGTGGTGGTAAGGATAGTCAATCTTTATATTTCTGTACTTGTAGTATATATGGCTGGGTAAGAGGGAAGAGGTAGGAGAGCAGTGGAAACACAGATCCTTTAAAGAGATATCTTGTACAGTGTTTGCAGCTCTCACAGAGTGAAAGAATGGGCTACTGTGCATACACAGATTAAGAATGTGCAGGTGTTAACCCTTCACCTGGAGTGTTGCTGGCTCTTCACACAGAACTTTCCACAGTTGTATTTGATCTCTCAGCAGAGAGATATTTTGGCTCCACTCACCCGGTGCGGGCTGCAGTTACCTGTACTGAGTATCTGTGGGATACTACAGGTGGGAGCAGTTCCTCTCTGCTCCTTGTTGCCTCCGGCTTAAACGAGTGGTTTGCTGCACATGTCCTTGGGGTACTGCAACCCACCAGCTGTTCCACTTCCTCCTCTGCTGCTGTCCAGTTCAGTTCTCCGTCCGCAAGTGTCTTAGCGGTCACGTGATGCGCCTCCAAAAGGCGCTGCTGGCTTCGTGTCTCAGCGTTCTTGCATCTTACGTCTGCATACTCCACCTCACATCTCTTACTCAAACTATCCCCCGTCGATCGTGTGATGTCCACAAAGTTAGGAGTGTTGGCGCAAAAAAAAAAATTTGGAATAAATGTATCCTCTTTCTCAAAGTTTTTAGCCACCATGCTTATTTTGGATATATTATAATGTATGATGTGTGTGCACTGTGTTTACCAATCAGGCTAATTAATCATCTTTAGCCTGCTGAAACATGGGCGGGTACAGGAACTGGCACCTATAAAGAGGAGTCATTTAGACATAGAGAAACACAGCCCCTGACGGAGCCCTTGACGGGAGAAACGCGTAGGGTTAACTATACAAACACTTGAAATCTTCAACCAGCCAAAGAAGTGGTATATCTTTGAGAAAGAGGATACTTTTAATCCAATTTTTTTTTGCGCCAACACTCCTAACATTGTGGACATCACACGATCGATGGGGGATAGCTGGAGTAAGAGATGTGAGGTGGAGTATGCAGACGTAAGACGCAAGAACGCTGAGACACAAAGCCAGCAGCGCCTTTTGGAGGCACATCACGTGACCGCTAAGACACTTGCGGACGGAGAACTGCATTGGACGGCAGCAGAGGAGGAAGTGGAGCAGCTGGTTGGTCGCAGTACCCCAAGGACATGTGCAGCAAACCACTCGTTTAAGCCGGAGGCAACAAGGAGCAGAGAGGAACTGCGCCCACCTGTAGTATCCCACAGATACTCAGTACAGGTAACTGCAGCCCGCACTGGGTGAGTGGAGCCAAAATATCTCTCTGCTGAGAGATCAAATACAACTGTGGAAAGTTCTGTGTGAAGAGCCAGAAACACTCCAGGTGAAGGGTTAACACCTGCACATACTTAACCTGTGTATGCACATTAGCCCATTCTTTCACTCTGTGAGAGCTGCAAACACTGTACAAGATATCTCTTTAAAGGATCTGTGTTTCCACTGCTCTCCTATCTCTTCCCTCTTACCCAGCCATATATACTACAAGTACAGAAATATAAAGATTGACTATCCTTACCACCACTTACACCAACGTATCTCTTATTTTTGTAGCATGCTCTATACGAAGAAGCTCAGCAGTACTACTTTTTTCACCCAATTTTTTTTTACTGCTATATACCATCAGTTAGACTTCATTGGTTTCATTGACAAAATATGTTCATATGATTTTTCCTTGGAGGCAAATATTTAGTGATCATCTGCATTGGGTTCTGTCTGCAACACCTAGGGGATTTACAAAGAGGATCTAATAGTCTTCATTGTTCCCCCAGGAAGGAAGTACAGACTCACCACAGACATCACTAATATTGCAGACATTTTAAATGGTTATATATGCATGCAAATGTATGTACGTAAGGGATGCTTTTCAGAGTAACAAGCGCCTGTTCTTTTAGAAGCTTAGTATAAGATGAATGTTTTATTTTTAATGTAATATTCATTTTTGTGTTGGTGTAATTTTTTGCACCCAGCTGGGATAATTGCTTTATCAAGTTTTTGTTTTGTTTTATTTTATTAAATTACTGTTTGTACCACACACATCTAGAGTGAGACCTCATTTGGAATCCCTTGGCCTCTGAGACATTAAGTTCTCTCCATAAATTGATCCCATGCGCTGAAATATATTTTCCTGTCATTTATTCTTTATATACGTATGGGAATTGAAGACTCCCTTCCAATATACCTCAGCAGCAGGCATCATTCCTTTTGTATAGTGATAATAATACCATTACTTACATTGTTGCAAGCTGATTTAGCGCCATCTTTTTCTTTTCTACACATTTCCCAGGAGTGGGAGTTGTGCGCAAATAGAGCTGGAAAGCAGTCCTCGGTCAGTGGTGCCGCTCGCAACCGCTGTTACTCCGCCGGAACAACTTCCTTCATTCTGCCGCTGTGGAATTGGATCTGGGAACCTTAGTTCTTACAAGAAAAGAAGTACAGGAGCGCACCAAGGTAAGGATGATGAAGTATATTTACTATTACAAACGCGTCGCGAGTGAACTGTGCAACTGGCTTCCCTATTCCATCCTTGGGGGCCAGTTTACACTGTTGTGTACCCTTCCGGTCACGATTTTCCATCTTAACCGGCATCCACAAACACCTACAGGGGGCTTTCCTTCCACACATGTGCATTATCTTTGGATACCACGCCATTACCTGCATACATGCAGAGGCGATTCCTGCAGCAAGTGCTATAGAGTGAGTCCCAGCGCGCGGGATCTCCACATAAACGGAATTGAAATTGTCCCCCTGTCTGATTGATGATGATGCCGTTCTGTTGATTATTTCGTTGACCTGGATACTCATTTATCCTTACTTACATGTAAGTTATTTTATTACCTTATTGTTTAATACATTTACAATTTTTCCTTACCTTGGTGCGCTCCTGTGCTTCTTTTCTTTGTCATTCTGTTCGCCGGCGGGGTCTTCCACCGGAGTTTGTTTTTTGAAGTGAGGGGATACACTTCAAGCCACGGGAGCAGCAAGAGGAGGGAGAAGAATTAATTTCTGCAACACTAGTAAGCAAGAGCACGGACTGAACTTTCTTTGACTTAGTTCTTACAAGCTTGTACGAATCTTTGTTACGATGTTAATCTTGGATGAATCTTTTTACATGATGAATTTCGTTACATGATGAATCTCTCTTCCCGATGGGCTGCCGGGTATATATACACTACACATTCCTATACTTAACCCGTGCAGCCAATCTACTCCGTGGGAATAATATTCCCCACCTATCCCAACGTTGCCAATACTTTGCAAAACCTGGCAGAGGGCTTCTTAGTTTGCTACGGGCATGCACAAACCTCACACCTTTGCCGCTTAGCATACCAGACCCGGCCCCCTTACCTGGTGACATTTTGTCTTGACTGGCCGGCCATCTGGCCCATTTGCCTGGACATTTACTAAGATGGGGATATTTGTGTTCCACCTCCCCACTTGACACCTTAGTACGTTGGCGCCTTTTAACTCTAGACTATTTCCAGACATCGTGGCATCGAGCCAGCGGGATGATTTAGAAGTCCAGGGCTGAATATGCGCCGTTACCTTGCAGGAATTTCCGCCCATGCACTTCTAACGACAGGGATTACAAATAAAGTGTCTCCTCTGTTTCTGGTGTGTTAGATGAAAATCCCTATGTGCCTAACATATTGTTACAATTAAAATAGGGGGACTTTAATTCATCTATTTTTATATAACTCTATAAAAATTACGTTAGATGGTTTTTCATTTTTTAACCCGAACGGCGCTCACAGCAAATCTCAGTGTTCTAGGAGCTTCCTAGCGAAAGTTAGCTAAAAGCTGCTTGCTTATGCTGCCAAGTGCTGGATTTAAAAACCATTTTTTCCTCTATGCATGCCACACCTTAACACCCGGATCCTTTGATTGAGAAAAATGTGAGATAAGATAAATTGAAATTTATTTACAAAATGAACATACACAGCTTGATCTACAAAATACTACGAAATAACACTTACTGGGACAGGGCAAAACGAAATAAAATGTTCCCGGAATGAACTTCACAGAAATAAAATCTCTAGGCACCAATTCCCAGGAGCGGGGTTGGTGCGCAAAACAGAGCCGCGAAAAAGTCTTTGGCTTGTGGCGCCTCCCGCAATCACTCCGCCGAAATTAATATTTTCGTTACCCCAATACAGGATTGGTTAGCAAATCCTTAGTTCTTACGAATACTGGAAGCAGGGGACAATTCTTGGTTACGATGGTATAATCTTTGTCCCGCACGATGAATCTTTGGTGAATCTCAGATGGAACTGTTACCTGAGGGTCTGTACAGATTCTTATAGGGTTAACATTCCTATCTGTAAGCTCTGCAGCCAACCTCTGCGTGGGAACTAAATATTCTATCCTGGAGTTTTGCCAGTCATGCGAAACCTGGCTGTAACAGGGGAGTTATCCCTGTTCAGGAAATGTGCCTCTAATCCAGCAGTGTGGTGGTTAGCTGCTGGTAGTCAATTATCCAACACCACCTGCCTGATTAGCTTCTTAGAAAAGCCTGTCTTTTGAGACAGGAAGGGAGACTGGCCTTGGGGACAGATGTCTTGAGCCTGCCAGAAGAAATAGCAGAGCTGCTTGCAAGACACAGGGGAAAACACCTCTAAACCTGAATGCTGACAAAACCTGAGGAAAAGGCAGCAACCCAGGAATAGAGAAAACGTTCCCTCCAAACAGATAAGACTTTCCTTTATAAGACTTTTGGTATATCTGCTCATGTCAAGATATATGTTTGGGGCTGGGAGACATGCTTATCTAAAGGGAGTTGTGGACTGCATAGGTTTCGCTAGAAATACTCCCAAGTGAATAGAAGCTTTGTTTGACCCCTTGTTTTGATGGTTTTCTGATGTTAAGGAAACAGGCGCAATAAAAGCCTTATTTAATTTCACCATAACAAGTTTCCCTTGCATACCTCTGTGCGTGTTCCTCCTACATATGGTCGTCAGAAGTGGGACGAGAGGTGGTCCTTGAAGTTATAAGGGGTCCGGAGATTGCCTGTGAAATTTGTTTTGTGCTTTTTGCCTACAAACAGCCTGAGCAACATAAACAAAGAACTCATGCAGCAGAGACCAGAGTGAAAATGGACACACACCAGGCAGGAAATCTACACTGCACTGAAACTTACAATACCACAGATGGACTCTTTTCCCTGATTCAAAGAGGAGAGAGAGACCGTGCTGAAGCAGGTAAACCTTATTTGCCTATCACAAATAAAGTGTAATATGGTCATTGAAATAGGGGTTTCCTTCCAGCTGTAGTCTGGGTTCAAGAAGTAAGTTAAAAGGAATAGGCGTTTCTTGTTTTCAAATGTTTCACTGAAGCAGTGAATACAGATGATGACACACGAGCGGTACTGATTCTGCAAGTAAAGGCTGCCACACTGCATAGGACTACCAGTTGTGAATGGAGTATATGCAGAAAAGTGTGAAAATTGATGCAAGACTGTGCTGAAGCAGGGGAATTTTCAGTGAACAAATGCTGAGGGTAAAATTGCCCTACTGGGGAAAAAGGAATTGCTGAGCTGTGTAAAAGGTATCCCAAAGTGTGAAGAGTGAATGCCATAATACCCAAAGTTGAGACTGAACTCAAGCCGAAAACCACATTATTTGGCTGAAGTTGAGAGGTTACACCTGGCAAGAAAATGATGTAAAGCTAATAGAAGTTTTTTTTCCTAGCAACTGTACATCCAGTATACCTAAGAGAGAGAATGCATGCACAGAACTGCTGATATTATAAAACTTACCAAAGAAAAAGAAAAGTCTACAGAGATGCCTGTGAGAGCCACGACCTCTACAAGCAAAATATGCCCACCTGTAGGACTAAGAGAAAAACAAAAAGAGAAACAGCGCAAAAAACCTAATGGTGTAGTATATAAAATTATATTGTGATAAAAGACAAGGAAGTATTGAACGTACATCAAGATATATATTTACTAGCAGGACATGTATTTGGACATGTTACCAATCTGTGGACAGCAACAAATGGTGGGTTGACAACGATCACCAGGTTAATTCTCCTCCTGCATTTCCCATATGCAGTCTTGGTAAAACGCCAATCATTCAAGCAGAAGCCTGCTGCTGTAAGGGGTGGGTTCGTTAACTGCTGCAGGAAGGTTGGCTCTCCCTCTGGTACCTTGGCGTCCGATCAGCATGCACGGCATCCACAGCTTGCGTGCGCCGATGACGTCATCAGATGGCGACGGCGGATGTCTTGCTGGGTCAGCAACCAGTCAGGAAAAAAACGTAGATTGTCCCGTATGAATGGGATAGCAGATATGATAAAACCACAACAGGTAATATTAGGAATGCGCCCTATTCATCCAACGCGTTTCGTACATACAATGTACTTCGTCAGGGTGTTCGAAGGTCTCTAATTGGGCGCTTGATATACCTATACCCCTCCTATGATTGGCTGTTGATTTTGAGTCCAGACCCTCACTGAGGGAAGGCATAATATATGTGAAAGCTAGTTCTTACACCTTATTACTTTATTAAAACATATACATAATCAAATTGTATTAATAAACCACTAAGAATAAAAATGAAACTCCATATGGAATAACACTAAAAGATAAAGAAACATAGATTAATATAAAAATAAAAAACGGCATGAAGATATTACCTAATAATGTTAAGCAATGATAAGTGATTGATAGAAGAGGAAAGGACAGAAATAGACCTTTCCCAGAAAACACAAAGGAAGGAACAGAAACACATACTATATTTTAACTTGTTAAAGATCCAAATCGTAGTAGGACATATAACAAGAACTAAAAAACAATTAAAAGATTCTTGTTAATTAATCTAGAAAAAGTAAAATTAATACAAAGACCAGACATCAATTTCCTCATTTAATCCTAATGGAGACAATGTTTGCATCTTATAGATCCATAAGCTTTACTGTTCAGAAAGCATCTTGTCTCTATCACCACCACGTCGCCCTGCAGTAACAATCTGGACACCAATATATTTGAGAAGACTAGCATCACTATTATGTTTAATATTAAAGTGTCTGGAAACACTGGGATTTTCCAGACCAAGTCTGATATTTCTAGCATGTTCTAGAATTCTAATTCTAAGATAACGTTTAGTACAGTACGTCCAATATATTGGTATCCACATGGACACTGCAGAAGATATATTACATGCGTGGATTTACACGATATACAATCTTTCACCACAAAACTCTCTTTTGTGGTATTTGAGGCAATTTTTTTGCGTTCTGAATTGAGCATTTTACAAGCTTTACATTTTCCGCATCTGAAGTTACCGTTGGGTTTCTTAGGCAACCAAGGGATCCCCGACACAGAATTATTTGGGGGTCCAATATCACTTGGTGCCAGATAATGTTTTAAATTTTTTGCCCTACGGTAAATAAAGCTGGGTTGTGGATGAAGAAAAGATTCTTGAGCATTGGCTTGTAAAATGTATTTCTGTCCTTTCCTCTTCTATCAGTCACTTATCATTGCTTAACATTATTAGGTAATATCTACATGCCGTTTTTTATTTTTATATTAATCTATGTTTCTTTATCTTGAAGTGTTATTCCATATGGAGTTTCATTTTTATTCTTAGTGGTTTATTAATAAAATTTGATTATGTATATGTTTTAATAAAGTAATAAGGTGTAAGAACTAGCTTTCACATATATTATGCCTTCCCTCAGTGAGGGTCTGGACTCAAAATCAACAGCCAATCACAGGAGGGGTATAGGTACACTGGCGACACACTTTATTCGAGCTTGGCTAGTCCCACGAATTCGGGTATACCCGGGTGTATTGAGGTTTGTGACTGTTTTCTGCCCGAGTGCATTGAGTTATTTTCCAGCAGGGATTGAAGCATTTTATTTCCGCTGGCTGCAATACTGCACAGTACATATATATATACTGCATTACAATTCATGAATTTATGCCATCTGGTAGACACGCGAAGCATTGCAGCCTATTAAATCCTAATCATTATCATTTAACAGATCAGCCGCCCATCAGCCAGGCATGAACCCAGGCTGGGAAGGCAAATGCAACGGGGCTTGTCAGAGGTGAGGAGCGGCGCATTCCAGGTATCTGCCAGGTACATACCGGGTATTTGCTCGAATAAAGTGTGTCGGTGCAGTATATCAAGCACCCAATTAGAGACCTCCGATATCCCTCATGAAGTACATTGTATGTATGAAACGCGTTGGATGAATAGGGCGCATTACTAATATTACCCGTTGTGGTTTTATCATATCTGCTGTCCCATTCATACGGGACAATCTCCAGTTGCTGACCGCGCGAGACATTTGCCGTCGCCATCTGATGACATCATCGGCACGCGCACGCTATGGATGCCGTGCATGCTGATCGGACGCCAAGCTACCAGAGGGAGAGCCTACCTTCCTGCAGCAGTTAACGAACCCACCCCTTACAGCAGCAGGCTACTGCTTGAATGAGTGGAGTTTTACCAAGACTGCATATGGGAAATGTAGGAGAAGAATTAACCTGGTGATCGTTGTCAACCCACCATTTGTTGCTGTCCACAGATTGGTAACATGTCCAAGTACATGGGGAAGGTTTAGGGTGCTCAAACCCCAGGTAATTTCATCCAAAACAAATTGCAATAAGGCACTAACCCTGGAGACACCACTGGGAGTGGGTAGGTAACCATAGACCTGTAAGTAACCAAATGACGTTTGTCAATACTCAACTATAACAGTCTAAACCATAAGACCCACTCACGTCATCTCCAGGAGTGATTGCTGGCGTGCCAGCCACAGGAAATCTAGAGTCCAGATGCAGCAAGTAGAAAAAAACGAATGGCGCACAGCCAGGGAGCCAGGTGTAAAGCAAAAAAGTTACCTTTATTCAGTGCATGGTTGGAGACAAATTCACCCCTTGGGGGACAAAAGCAGGAACCTCCTACGCATTTCGGACCAGCAGGTCCTTTATCAAGGAGTCTGGGATGTGCAGGGATGAGGCGTCTTAAATACCTAGTTGTTAATAAGGTAAATTACAAAAATCTGTGTGAAATCGCGCCACACGTCTAGTGCGCATGCGCATGACGTCACACGGGGCGCCGATCCACCATCCCTAAGGATTATGGGTATGGACCACCCCCTGCTACCATCCGCGCATGCCCACATCAGGCATGTAGACAGGGCAATCCAGACTAGTCTCTGCCTCCATTTCCGCCCATAGTGACGTCACTGCGGACCCGTGATAGGCTGAGGCACAAAGCTACACCACCAATGGAGGCGATGAGCAGACGATGTAGCTCCAATCACAGAAACTCCTGCAGGCATCTACAAATGGACTTAACGGAGTGCAAAGTGTCAATAAAAGGCAGAAAATGATCTAGTTAAATGCACAACGCGAGCAAGCTAATTCAAAAGGCATATTTCTAAGCGCTCACATTGCGAATGATACACCTCCTCGCTGCAAATCCCACAAGTGCAAAGACATACAGTGTATAAAAAACGGACAACACAATTAGTCCACAACAACATTAGACGTGTCATATTCTCTAGCCTGCTGTACCTATGCTTCGCCACCGGGACTGCTGCCACTCTAATGTCTTGTTATAGCCTGCAGTACCTAAACTTGTCCACCGGGATTGCTGCTGCTAAACTAGGAACATTCCAGAACCTGTTACCTGACACCTCTGCACCTGTGCTCCACCTCTCAGCCTGCCTATATAAACCTCCCTTTCCTGTTCCTCCTTGCCTGTTTATACTGGTTCCTTAGCACCTGCAAGGTTCTTGTGTTTTCTGCTGTGTTAGCTTTTGCTATCATCCTGTTCCAGTTTCCTCGTTGCCGACCTCTGCTTGTTTCCTGACTTCGCTACCTGCCGCCTGCCTCGGACCCCTGCTTGTTACCGGACTTCGCTACCTGCCACCTGCCTTGGATCTCTGCTTGTGACCCCTACTTCGCTCCCTGCTGTTCCTGCCACTGGGATCCACTTCAGCCGAAGTTCAATCCTTGACAGAATAAACAGGCCCTACCATGGATTCCGCTGGAACAGACCCGACTCAGGCTCAGTCACTCCATGACTTGCAACATATCATGGTTGGTTACCAGGAACAACAAAGACACGTGTTTAATCGTCTTGGCCGCTTAGAAGAAAAAGCCGCCACTGCGGAAGCTGAGAATCGTGAACTACGTGCAGCCTTAATCACCTTGTCTGGTCAAAACACTGTGACTGTGCAAACCGCACCCCGTGTAACCCTTCCGGAAAAATTTGGAGGAAAAAGACAATCTTTTCGGGATTTCCTTAATCAATGCAGACATGTGTTCAAGCTTCAGCCTACCATCTATAATACCAACGAAGCCCGGGTTGGATTGATCATAACCCTGCTCAAGGATGAGGCCCTTGCTTGGGTCTCCCCTATGTTAGAACAGGATAGCCCACTACTAAGGGACCTGGAGGAGTTTATCGATGCCATGAGTTTTATTTTTGATGACCCAAATCGTAGTGCAACCGCTGAGGCAACTCTGAACAATCTTCGTCAAGGAAGACGCTCGGCAGCTGAGTACGCCGCTGAATTCCGCAGATGGGTTAACGATACTGAGTGGAATGAGGCCGCGCAGAAATATCATTTTCGGCAGGGTCTCTCGGAGCAAGTTAAAGACGAACTAGCCCGGGTGGAGACCCCAGAGAGATTTCAGGACTTTGTCCGTTTATGCATCCAAATTGATCGTAGGCTTACGGAGAGACGATTGGAGAGACAGGGGTTCATGCCAAGCACCCCCGGGTTTAGAGATGTCAGTACCCCAAGACGTTCCAGGGAGACGGAGGAGGAGCCGATGCAAGTAAATACACTGCGGGGACCCATCTCAACCGGGGAAAGGAATAGACGCCGAACAGAAGATCTCTGTTTATATTGCGGAAACGATGGGCACTATCTCGCTGATTGCCCAAACAAGTCCAGGCGGTCTTCTTTCCAGAGCCCTAGAAGAAATCAGCTGCACGCTATTTCAAAAACTGTTCTCTCTGCTTCTCAAAGGAAAGATAACCCTCCTTCGCTACACCCTCACCTCCTGGTTCCTATTATCATCGAGGAAGGAACACATCGTTTTTCAACCACAGTAATGGTCGACTCAGGGGCGGCAGGGAATTTTATGGACATAGAATTCGCCAAGAACAATTCGGTATCATTTGTAGCCAAGGAATCGCCAGAAAGGATGGAAGTCGTTGACGGTTCTCCCTTGAGCTCTGGACCTGTTACCCATGAAACCAGAAACTTAACACTAATCATGGAGCCCAATCACCAGGAGAAGATTTCATTTGGTCTCATTCCATCACCTTTGTTTCCAGTGATTCTGGGAATTCCATGGCTCATGATCCATAACCCACTAATCGACTGGAAGACCAAGACACTCACGTTTCCCTCGGAGCACTGTCAGCTAGCCTGTCTACCTAAAACTCCTATACCAGAGTGTGTAGGAATACATAAGATTTCCTCGTCTCAAGAAAATCTTCTGCCGGCTCTTTACTCTGAGTTTTTAGATGTGTGTGACAAGAAGAACGCGGATACGCTTCCCCCACATCGCTCTTATGACTGTCCCATTGAATTATTACCGGGTGCTGCTATTCCGTTTGGAAGAATTTATTCCCTCTCAGAACCGGAATTGAAGGTCCTCAATGACTACCTACAAGAGAACCTATCAAAGGGTTTTATCAGACCCTCTACTTCTCCAGCAGGCGCTGCGCTCTTCTTCGTGGGAAAAAAAGACGGTTCTCTACGCCCCTGCATTGACTATCGGGAACTAAATAAGATAACGGTGAAGAACAGGTACCCATTACCTCTGATTCCTGAACTATTGGAAAGAATTCGGTCAGCCAAGATCTTTACCAAATTAGATCTCAGAGGAGCGTATAATTTGGTCCGCATTCGACCCGGTGACGAATGGAAAACAGCCTTCCGAACCCGTTATGGGCACTATGAATATCTGGTGATGCCTTTCGGACTCTGTAATGCCCCTGCTACCTTCCAGCATTTAATCAATGATGTCCTCCGAGAGTTATTGGACCAATTCGTAGTGGCATACCTGGATGACATCCTAGTCTTCTCAGATAACATCATGGATCACCAGAGACATGTCCGAATTGTCCTTGAGCGTCTCCGTAAGTACAATTTATACATCAAGTTAGAAAAATGCGAATTCGAAAAAACCAGCATGCAATTTCTCGGTTACATCATCTCTCCCGAGGGTTTGAGTATGGACCCAGGCAAGATTCAAGCTGTGGTGGAATGGCCAATCCCTCGGAATGAAAAGGACATTCAGAGATTTGTGGGTTTTGCCAATTTCTATAGACGTTTTATTAAAAATTTCTCTGGCATTATTGCCCCAATCACCCAACTCACACGGAAGGAATTCCCCTTCAAATGGTCTCCTAAAGCGG
The DNA here is from genome assembly GCF_040206685.1 of Ascaphus truei. Taxonomy (NCBI): domain Eukaryota; kingdom Metazoa; phylum Chordata; class Amphibia; order Anura; family Ascaphidae; genus Ascaphus; species Ascaphus truei. The sequence continues at coordinate 6,666,589 of NC_134493.1, forward strand.
ATGCGGCATTCGAACAATTGAAGTCACTCTTCACATCTGCCCCTATCCTCATCCATCCAAATCCAGAATTACCATTCATCTTGGTAGTGGATGCATCCGACTCCGCGGTTGGTGCCATTCTGTCACAAAGAATTGGACCCAAGATGCTCCTTCATCCATGTGCTTTTTATTCATACCAAATGTCAACAGCTGAACGAAATTATGACATCGGAAACAAAGAACTCTTGGCTATAAAAGCTGCATTCTCTGAGTGGAGACATCTACTGGAGGGGGCAAATCATCCAATTACGGTCTTTACGGATCATAGGAACTTAGAATTCATTCGATCCGCAAAGAGACTGTCTGCGCGACAAGCCAGATGGGCTCTCTTCTTTGCAAGATTTCAGTTCCACATTTCATACCGCCCTGGCTCCAAGAATGGGAAAGCCGACGCCTTGTCACGGTCCTTTCCGAATCCTAGCTCAGACAAAGAGCAAGAAGAAACTATTCTTCCAAAAAGAAATTTTTTGGGCGTCACATTCTCTGCCGATCTCCTCACACGAATAAAGGGAGCCTACTCAAATGACACTTTTCTTAAAAACCCTCCTCCGGAAGCAGAACTATTTCTATGTGATGGTCTCTGGAACTGTAATGATCGTCTGTTCGTTCCTAAGGAGGTAAGATTAGAGGTGCTCCAATTAATGCACGACTCCCGACCCGCGGGTCACCCAGGTGTCCTCAAGACACAGGAACTGTTGTCTCGCTCTTTTTGGTGGCCTAAATTAGCACAAGATGTTAAAGACTATGTCCTCTCCTGTGAAACTTGTGCTAGGACCAAGACCCCTCGAGCATCACCCGTGGGTTTACTGCAGCCTCTTCCGGTTCCAACTCGTCCTTGGGGGTCCATATCAATGGATTTTATTGTTGACCTGCCACGATCAAATGGACATAATACCATCCTGGTAGTGGTGGATCGACTTACAAAGATGGCTCACTTCATTGCAGCACAGAATCTTCCTTCTGCAGACCAGACAGCCAAGTTGATTGTGAAAGAGGTGTTTCGGCTTCACGGGGCTCCTGATGAGATCATATCCGATAGAGGGGTACAATTCACTTCAAAATTTTGGAGGACCTTCTGTTCCTCTCTAGGAATTCGTTTAAATTTATCGTCTGGCTATCATCCACAATCCAATGGCCAAACAGAAAGGACCAATCAGACTTTGGAACAATACTTACGATGTTTTGTTTGTCATCTCCAGGATGACTGGATTGATTTCCTACCATTAGCTGAGTTTTCATACAACAACTCACATCATTCATCGACTCAGAAGAGCCCCTTTTTCTCAAATTATGGATTTCATCCAACCTTTATTCCTCGTTTTCCATCTTCGGGCCACATTCCGGCAGTTACAGAGAAACTGGAGACTCTGCGAGACATCCAGGAGACCCTCAAAGAGACGCTTCGTGAGACTCAAGTAAAGTACAAAAGAGCAGCAGACCAACACCGCAGACCCTCCCCAGAATTTCAAGTCGGGGATAAAGTCTGGCTTTCTACAAAAAATCTACGTCTAAAGGTTCCAACCATTAAATTGGGCCAAAAATACATCGGGCCTTTTCGCATCTCAGCACTAATAAATCCAGTGTCCTTCAGATTAGAGCTTCCTGAGACCATCAAAATACACCCTGTGTTTCACTCTTCTCTGCTGAAACCTTTCCGTGAGAACCCATTTCCTGGACGGAGACTTCCTTCCCCTGAACCCATCCTCGTGGATAACGAAGAGGAATTCATTGTGGAAAGAATTTTGGATTCCAGGTTACACCGAGGGAAACTACAGTACCTGGTTCACTGGGGGGGCTATGGCCCAGAGGAGAGGTCTTGGGAACCCAAAGATTTTGTACATGCTCCGCGACTAGTCAAAGCTTTCCACCGACGATATCCAGACAAGCCTAGCAAGGATCGTCCGGAGAACGCTCTTGGGAGGGGGGAGTAATGTCATATTCTCTAGCCTGCTGTACCTATGCTTCGCCACCGGGACTGCTGCCACTCTAATGTCTTGTTATAGCCTGCAGTACCTAAACTTGTCCACCGGGATTGCTGCTGCTAAACTAGGAACATTCCAGAACCTGTTACCTGACACCTCTGCACCTGTGCTCCACCTCTCAGCCTGCCTATATAAACCTCCCTTTCCTGTTCCTCCTTGCCTGTTTATACTGGTTCCTTAGCACCTGCAAGGTTCTTGTGTTTTCTGCTGTGTTAGCTTTTGCTATCATCCTGTTCCAGTTTCCTCGTTGCCGACCTCTGCTTGTTTCCTGACTTCGCTACCTGCCGCCTGCCTCGGACCCCTGCTTGTTACCGGACTTCGCTACCTGCCACCTGCCTTGGATCTCTGCTTGTGACCCCTACTTCGCTCCCTGCTGTTCCTGCCACTGGGATCCACTTCAGCCGAAGTTCAATCCTTGACAAGACGTCATAATCAAAACATGTACTCCCTTAAAAAGTACACAAGAAACATTAAAAACAAAATAGTACAATCATAAGACCTTTTATGCTAAGTCTTTTTTTCTTCATTTGCCTCCAAGGGGAGGAAGAATCAACTGTATTGTTCCATTATATAACATGTATTCATTCATATACATCCATTTAGGCTGAATTTATAGCGATCAATAATCAAATAATGTACAGTAACAAAGATATTAATCATATTTGTTAACATGAGTTAAGGCAACTATGGTTGTTGGGAATGGCAGATGCCGCATACATTATAAGTCATAAAGACTCAACAATATACCAAGACCTAATGCAACTATGACAACAATAATAGATCCAGAGAACAGCATCCTAATAAACTAACAATTATGTCTTAGGATTTCCAAAAATGGCCCAAGTTCCATTCTATATTTAGACCGCAGGGTGCTCTGGTCTGGAGCATAAAGATCCAGTAGGCCTCCCTGCGGTCCAAAAGGTTGAGTAAGTCTCCCCCTCTTTCTCTCAGGAAGATTTTTTCAATTCCCTGAACTTTTAACCCCTTAATATCACCTTTGGGGCAATTCGAGAAATGCTTAGAGACGGGGTGAGATATGTCTCCTTTTTTGATTAGTCTGACATGTTCAAGTATCCTATTCTTAAGGGATCTGATTGTCCTTCCTACGTAGTTAATTCCACACCCACAAGTTAGGAGGTAAATCACATATTGTGTTTTACAGTTTATAAAAGATTTTTTCGGGAATTCCTGATTGGACATACAGCCCCTGAAATGTTGTGAAGGAATCATAAACTGACAAATTTTACAACCTCCACATCTATATGAACTCTTATTAACAACTAGGTATTTAAGACGCCTCATCCCTGCACATCCCAGACTCCTTGATAAAGGACCTGCTGGTCCGAAACACGTAGGAGGTTCCTGTTTTTGTCCCCCAAGGGGTGAATTTGTCTCCAACCATGCACTGAATAAAGGTAACTTTTTTGCTTTACACCTGGCTCCCTGGCTGTGCGCCATTCATTTTTTTCTACATGTCCAAGTACATGTCCTGCTAGTAAATATATATCTTGATGTACGTGCAATACTCACCTGTCTTTTATCACAATATAATTTTATATACTACACCATGAGATTTTTTGCGCTGTTTCTCTTTTTGTTTTTCTCTTAGTTCTTGGTTTGTGGAGCCATTCCACGAGCACAGAAGCATAAAACTCTCTTTAAATTAACAGGTTTACCTTTTTTACTTAATATTCACCATTAAGCACTTTATTCACAATTGTAAGAGCGCAGTTCACTTTTTGTTTTCTCCACCTGCAGGACTACACATAATTGGGGGTTCTAGCAAATACAGTGGCAACAGCTGCAATAGCTCCTCCTGAGGCCAGGAAGAAAACTGCACCTGATAGCCCCAAAATGGAGGACAAGATGTAGCGTTCCTGTAATGAACCCTACCCCATGGAAGAGTGGCCCTTCCAGTCCAATAAAGAGGAAGACATCTCTTACGGGGAACCCGAATCGAGTCACCCCACAAAACACCCCAAGAATGGTGGGGGTGCCTGAACTCAGCACGAACAGAAAAGACCGCTCTCTATGATGACGAATATGTCCGACAAGAGAAAGAGCGGGAGCAGCAGATCACCCAATATTTCTGTCAGCTAAAGCAACTGCAAGAAAAGCCTGGCATATATAATGAAGCTGCTAAAGTATCAAATAAAGAAGGAGACCCCAGTATTCCTGATGGGATGGAGTCATCCAAAACAAAAAGACGGAAAAAGAAAAAGAAAAGCGGTACTTTACTTACCGTGGAAGGAACAGACACGTCCGCAGATCCTGTGGAGAAAAAGGGGGACTGAGTTGCCCTGCAGCCTAGAGAAAATGGAGAAATCGTCCCGCGGTTAACCGAATATCCAGAGGGCCCAAGGCAGACGTCGTGTACTCCAGAGAAGTGTCTGTCCGGTGCCAACAGTGAGGAATCCTTAACCAACCATCCCAGGAAAGCGGAGCCGGAACCAGTGAGTGTCGATCCCTTGACCAGCCCTGAAGATGCCCTGAAAAATGCCAGGCATGACTGTGATATGCTCCGTGAACAATTGAAACAAAAGAAAGGTGGTTACACAGAGTTACAGAAAAATAACTTGAAGCTACAGAAATATGTGCTCACAATTTACTTTTTGGCCAGGACAGATTTGGACGATCTCAAGACTGAGCTAGATACTGCAAACGCTACTATTTCCGCCATGTATGAAAAGCAAAGCCAATCTGATAAAATGATGGCTAAGCTGAAGCGGAAGTATGAGGAGGCACTGAAGCAGATGACAGTCTTTCAGCAAGAGGTTCACACTCTTCGTGTAGAGCTGAATGCCTCACAACAGGAGGTCAACAGTGTCTGGACAGAGGTGGACGTATCTCAGAAAGAGGTTCAGACACTCCACAGAGCACTGGATGCCTCACATCATGAGACCAACAGCTGCCGCACAAACCTGGAAGTCTCCAGAAAGGAACTACACAGTCTCACTAAGGAGCTGGACATTTCTAAATAAACTATTTTCAATCTTAATACAGATCTCAAAGTCTCTCAGAAGGAGCTTCAGACCCTCAACCTAGAGAAGGAAGTCTTATGCCAGGAGACTGTCATTCTCAAAGCAGATTTGCGTAAATTGAAGGAGGACTGCAAGGAGGCCCTGAATAGTACAGAGACTGAAAAAGGAAAAAAATTAAGATTTAAAAAAGAAAACTTAAAACTGAAAGAAGAAAATTTTCATTTGACAGACGAAGTCAAGGAAAAGAATGAAAAGCTGCACGAGCTTAAAGAAAGAAATAGACTGTTGGAAGGTGAGAAGTTTGAAGCAGAGTACTGACTGCAGAACCAACTGTAAGGTCTGCGTACGCACCTCCAGATGGCCGAGAAGAAGCAGCGAACTCTGCAGGAAGACAATCTGCAGGCTGTTAAAGAAATACAGGTGCTGCAGGAACGTCTGATTACCCAGTATGTCCCAGCAAAGCAGCATGAGAAACTGAAGGCTACTCTGAGCCTCGCCAAAGCATCGCTAGAGGCCAAACTTAGAACCCAGGTGACTCGGCACAAAAGGGAACACAAGAAGGTCAAGGACAAGTAACTGTGGCCCGTACAAAGAAATTCATAGTGCTTCACAATGCAGTGAAAATGTGGAAGCAAGCTCAGAGAAAACAAAGTGTGCAGGTAAATTTCCTGAGAAGAGACTTGCAAGACACACTCAAAAAACAGGGATCTCTCGCGGATGAGATTATAGTTCTACAAGGACAAGTATTGACCCTGACTAAGCGTCAGTATCCCACAGCCACAAAAACCCATGAAGACAAGGGTACAGTGAGAGCTGGGAATACCGCTAGTCTGAAAAACAAGGTTGCAAAATTTGAACCACCTAAACAAGCACTACCAAAACCTTCAGCCACCCAACAGGCAACAAAAGAAGGTACACGTGCTGAATCAAACCCAGAAGAATCCTTAGCTGATGAAGCTGAAAAGATGGGACATTCTCTGGAAGTGGATATGGATTTTAAACTTAATCCCAAAGAGGCTGAACTAGCAACCCCATTTAGTGGGAAAAGTGCAGAGAGACAGCTTCAAGAGCGGAAAACTCAAAGGGCTGTTTTTAAGCACTCTGCAACTGCTGCCATACAGTCTGCCTACAATAAAACGAGCACCCGACGCGAAGGAAATCTCATGACCGCACACGTAGCAAAAAGACTATACTTAGAAAAAGTCCTCCTCGAGCGACTGAGGAGTGCTGATCTCAAGCACCTTCGGGTGGAGACACGAAAGAACTGGAGAGAGGGCTCCGATCCCAGCAGGACTGAGTGTTCTCTTCCTCCATCCACTCTCATTCAAGTCACAGAGATATCTAGAATGAGAGTGGAAGGATGGGCTTTGGCCGTGGAAAGCCCAAGCTTCCCACAAACAGGGGAGGTATGTAACAGGGGAGTTATCCCTGTTCAGGAAATGGGCCTCTATTCCAGCAGTGTGGTGGTTAACTGCTGGTAGTCAATTATCCAACACCACCTGCCTTATTAGCTTCTTAGAAAATCCTGTCTTTTGAGACAGGAAGGGAGATTGTTTCTGAGTCTCACAAGCTGTGAGACTGGCCATGGGGACAGATGTCTTGAGCCTGCCAGAAGAAATAGCAGAGCTGCTTGCAAGACACAAGGGAAAACATCTCTAAACCTGAATGCTGACAAAACCTGAGGAAAAGGCAGCAACCCAGGAACAGAGAAAACGTTCCCTCCAAACAGATAAGACTTTCCTTTATAAGACTTTTGGTATATCTGCTCATGTCAAGATATATGTTTGGGGCTGGGAGACATGCTTATCTAAAGGGAGTTGTGGACTGCATAGGTTTCGCTAGAAATACTCCCAAGTGAATAGAAGCTTTGTTTGGCCCCTTGTTTTGAGGGTTTTCTGATGTTAAGGGAAAAGGTGCAATAAAAGACTTATTTAATTTCACCATAACAAGTCTCCCTTGCATACCTCTGTGCGCATTCCTCCTACACTGGCACAAAGCTTCAGTATCGCAACTGAGCTTGTGTGACAAATGCCATCTTCCCTCACTTGTCACTTAGCATATGGGACCCTGCCTCTCTTACCTAACGCCATTTTGTCTGCCTTAACAAGATGGAGGTGTTTGCATCTACCCCTCCTCACTTAACACTTTACCTGGCATATTCTTTTGAACTATGGCCTGTTTCCTGATGCAGGGGAACCAAATCAGCAGGGTTACTTAGAAGCCCGAGGCTGTCTTTGTACACGTTGGCACCAATGACAAAGTTAGAGAATAATGGAGGGTCCTAAAAAATTATTACAGGGATCTAGGCCAAAAGCTTAAGGCATGGGCCTCCAGGGTAGTATTTTCTGAAATACCACAGGGAGACAGTCAGAGATCAGGGAGGTTAATGCATGGCTAAGAAAGTGGTGCAGGAAGGAGGGGTTTGGGTTTTTAAAGCACTGCGAATCCTTTTCTGAGAGGTGCCATCTATATTCTAGGATGGATTGCAATTCAATGAAGAGGGATCTTCTGTGCTAGTGGGAGAATGCTAAAATGATTGGAGGAGATTTTAAACTAGGATGGGGGGAAGGAAATGAAACAGATTACAAACTAAATAGAATAGATGTGGAAACAAGGGGTTATGAAGGTAGAATGGGGGCAAATGCGAGTTTGACAAGAAGTGAGACACTCGTAGTAAATACAGATAATACTAGAAAACTTCTAAAGACTAAACCAAGTTGGTGCAGGAAGGTAGGATAAGATAAGATAATAGTACAGGCTGAAAAAAACTTAAATGCATGCTTTCTAATGCAAGAAGCCTGACAGATAAAATGGGGGAACTTGAATTGATAGCTGCAAGGGATCAATATGATATCATTGGCATTACTGAAACATGGTGGGATGAAACTCATGACTGAGAAGTTAATTTAGAGGGTTATTCCCTTTTTCGGAAGGATCGAGGAAAGAGAAGAGGAGGAGTAGAATGCTTATATGTTAAATCGGATCTAAAACCTATTATAGGGGAAGATGTTTATGAAGGGAATGATGAAAATATAGAAACCTTGTGGATAGAAATTAGCAGTGGAGGTAAAAGTATAAAGAACATTTTTGTACGATAATGCTATAAACCACCAAATATCTGTGAGATTGAGGAAGCTAAAATACTTTTTCAAATGGAGAAGGCATCAAAACCAAGCCATGTTTGCATGGGGATTTTAATTATCCAAACATATACTGGGGCAATGAGATTAACATTACAACATAAGGAAACCATTTTTTGATGGTGCTTAAAGACAACTATATGACCCAAATTATTGGGGAACCAACCAGGTGAGGGGCAATACTGGATTTGGTAATATCAAACAATGTAGAAGTAATAGCAAATATTCAAGTCCTGGAACATTTGGGTAACAGTGATCATAACATGGTCTTATTTGAAATAAATTATCAAAAACAGATTACTTGGGTTCAACAAAGACCTTAAACGTTTGAAAGGCAGATTTTAATAAACTGTGGTCTAATCTACAAGTAATACATTGAGATTATGTTTTTGCAGGGGAATATGTAGAAGATAAATGGGCAGTCTTTAAAACTTTGTTAGAAAAGCACACATCAGTGTATAACCCTTGGGTAATAAGTATAAAAGAAATAAGTCAAAATCAATGTGGCTAAATAAACAGGTAGGGGAGGAAATGGAAAAGAATAGGCAGGCATTTAGATTCTTTAAGTCAGAAGGGAAGGAGGCATCATATCAGAATTATAAGGAATGTAACAAAAATTGCATAAGGTCAAACAAATTAGCAAAAATGGATAATGGAAAAAGGATTGCAATAGAAAGTAAGATCAACCCTAAAAAGTTCTTAAAGTACCTTAATAACAAAAAAATGAGAAAAGAAAATATAGGACCCTTTCAGTGTGAGATGGGTAGGCAGATTATTATTGGAGATAAGGAAAAAGCTGAGGTATTAAACAAATTCTTTGCCTCTGTGTTTACCAGGGAAGAATCAAGTTCAATAATAGTGCCGGAGGAGGAAGCCACAACCTCCATATTAATGAACAATTGGTTAACTGAGGAAGAAGTTTATAAGCGACTTGAAAAAATTAAGTAAATAAGGCACATGGCCCCGATGGCACACATCCAAGAGTTCTCAAGGAGTTAATCTCAGTAATAGCCAATCCATTATATTTAATATTCAAGGACACCATTTCCACGGGCTCAGTACCACAAGATTGGCGTAAAGCAGATGTGGTGCCTATATTTAAAAAGGGAGCTAGATCACAACAAGGGAATTACAGACCTGTAAGCCTGAATTCAATAGTGGGGCAACTACTTGAGGGTTTAATACAGGATAATATTCAGGAATACCTAATGGAAAACAAAATTATTAGTAATAGTCAGCATGGATTTATGAAGGATAGATCATGCCAAACTAACCTTATTTGTTTCTTTGAGGAGGTAAGTAGGAATTTAGACCAGGGTAATGCAGTTGATGTGTTCTATTTAAATTTTGCAAAGGCTTTTGATACGGTTTTGTAACGAACGGGGAGTCACGCCGCTCTCGGCGTGCTCCCCACTTACCTGCAGCCCTGCCAGGGCTTCCCGCGTCTCACACGGATCCCTCCTCCAGGACACCGACTTCTGTTTCCCCTGTGCGCGCGCGCACGTCAGTCCTCTTCTTCTGCCTTCGGGTCTGGGCGTGTGCCCGCTCACGCATCCACAGGCACAGCCACACGGAGGCGCGGCCACACGGAGGCGCTCCAGCCTCTTAAAGGCACAGTACCTATTTCCAATGCTGTAATCCAATATACCAGTTCTTCTAGGATCTATAGCCCCTCCTCCAGGAACTCATCTAGACCTATCCCTGTCTCAAGCCTGGCCCATTCACACCCCCCCACCTTCCTACTCTGCCATTTTACCCTCTTGCCTATATATACCCTGCAGCTTCATTAACTCGTCGGCTGAGCATAGAACCAGTTGTTCTCATCACTCTCTGCCTCCCTAGTCCTGTCTTGTCCTGTCTTGTTTTGCAGTCTTCCTCATGTACCGAACCGGCTTCCTCTACGACTATCCGCACCTCTGGCATCCCGAACTTGGCATACGGCAATACGACTCTCCGCACCTTTGGCACCCCGAACCCGGCAAACGGTAAACGATTACGTCCTTCTCTCTAACCCCGGACTTGGCAAACAGCACCCTCTACCATCCGTACCTCTCCTGCCCCGACTCAGACTCCCGGACCACTCCACTCTCAAGACGTGCCCTCGTGGCTGTGCGTGGCGTTATATCCTATCCCACCTCAGCACCGTGGTCCTGCCTCGTTTGTGGTGAGCTCGTCCTGACATTATGCTCAGCCCAACAAACATGGACCCCGCTGAGGTGGAGCGTACTTTAAATTCCCACATGAATCTCTTCACCAGGCTAGAGACTTATCTGGAACAAGCTGATAGGCGGATGGATATGTTTCAGCAGAGCCTTCATTCCCTTACCGTTCAAGTCCGAGCTTCCATTCGGGAACCTTCACCCATGGCTCCCACAGCCTCCGCAACAGCCTTTCCAGCACCTCTGTTTGCTTTGGAACCCCGTATTCCTGCTCCCAAATGCTATGCTGGGGATTCCCAAGGATGTAGGGGTTTCCTTAATCAATGTTTCATCCAATTCCGACTCTCGCCCTCTCGTTTTGTCTCTTCCATTTCTAAGGTTGGCTTTATCGTGGCTCTTCTCACCGACGAGACGCTGGCCTGGGCTTCTCCCATCTGGGAACAACAAGGGCCCATCACACAGGACATCGACCTCTTCGCCCATGAGTTCCGAAGAGTCTTCGACACCCCTGCACGGCAATTAACGGCAGCTTCTTCTCTCCATCACATAACCCAGGCAGATCGTTCCTGCTGAGACGGGATGGAACAATGAAGCACTATCTTTGGCGTTTTGGAAAGGCCTGTCAGAATCCCTAAAGGATGAGCTCGTGGCGCGGGAACGTCCCACTGACCTAGAGGATTTGATCGGTCTGTGCATTCGGGGGGACCAGCGTCTGCAGGAGCGGAAGACTGAACGTTCTCGTTACCGTCAACGGGTTTCAAGGCCTCTTGCCCCATCGTTCGTGCCTCCAACACCTCCAGCCTGGGACGTCCCGGAACCAATGCATTTGTGAGGTAATAAGCTGTCTTCAGCCGAGAAACAACGCCGGCACAATGCCGGTCTCTGCATGTACTGTGGCAATTCCGGTCACTTAGTACTCCAGTGTCCCCACAAGCCGGGAACGTCAACTCCCAATGAGATCCCGGACAGTCTCGTTGGGAATACTGTCTCTCTCTCCCATCATCAAAGACCTCCTTCCCACCAGGATACTGTTGCCAGTAACACTGTCTGGAGAGGGGTTTTATACTCAAGCACGGGCGTTCATAGACTCCGGTTCCGCAGGCAATTTCATCAATCCAACCTTTGCTAGACGGAACAATATTCAACTTATCAGTAAGAGGACACCGGTGGGTCTGGAGGCCATTGACGGTCGACCCCTACAGCCAGCATTCATCACGCTACATACAGTGCCTCTTCTACTGCAGTTCGTCGACATTCATACGGAGATCATTACCCTCGATGTTATCCACACTCCCTCCGTTGAGTTGATTTTGGGTCTTCCTTGGCTCCAAGTCCATAATCCTCGCATCGACTGGACAGATCGGGAACCCATCCAGTGGCGTGCTCCATGTGCCAAGTCCTGTACTAGGATATTTCAGAAGCTTGGTGGGTTGTGTACCCTGCCAGAGAAGGTCGACTCCTTGCCTTCTGTGTATTTGGAATTCCGCGATGTGTTCGACAAAGCATGATCTGAGGTTCTACCTCCGCACCGACCTTTCGATTGCCCGATTGACCTGCTGCCCGAGGCAGCTCTTCCCAGGGGACGATCCTACCCACTCTCTCTCCCAGAGACTAAAGCCATGAACACTTACATTGCAGAGAATTTAGAGAGGGGTTTCATCCAAAAATCTTCCTACCCAGTTGGACCAGGCTTCTTTTTCGTAAAAAAGAAGGCCGATTCTCTTCGTCCATGCATCGATTACCGGGGCTTGAATAACATCACGCGCAAGAACCGCTACCCGCTGCCCTTGATATCGGAACTCTTCGACCGCCTTCGGGGAGCTACTATTTTTTCTAAACTGGATCTAAGAGGCGCCTACAATCTAGTAAGGATACGTGAGGGGGACGAGTGGAAGACTGCTTTTAACACCCATGACGGCCACTATGAATACCTTGTCATGCCGTCTGGTCTGTGCAACGCACCAGCAGTCTTTCAGGATTTTGTCAATGAGATTTTCCGGGACATTCTTAACAAATTCCTTATCGTCTACTTAGACGTCATCCTAATCTTTTCTAAATCCACCCAAGAACACATCAAACACGTTCAACAGGTGCTGTTACACCTCCGGGAGAACTATCTCTTTGCGAAATTGGAGAAATGCCAGTTCCATCTGACGTCCGTGGCATTTCTGGGATACATTATCTCTGACTCCGGCTTCAATATGGATCCAGAGAAACTTAAGGCCATTTTGGACTGGCCCCGTCCGACCACCCTCAAAGCCGTGCAACGCTTTCTAGGTTTTGCAAACTATTATCGGCGCTTCATTCGCAATTTTTCTTCTATGGTATCTCCCATCACTGCTTTAACCAAGAAAGGTGCAGATCCCTCATCATGGTCCGAAACCGCCATACGGTCATTTAGTCTTCTAAAAAAGGCTTTTGTGTCTGCCCCTATCCTCACCCACCCAGACCCTAAACTTCCATTTACTATGGAAGTGGATGCCTCTGACATCGGGGCTGGTGCTGTCCTGTCCCAAAGGACTTCTCCCTTAGCCAGGTTACACCCATGTGCCTTCTTTTCGAAGAGATTCTCTTCCGCAGAACGGAATTACGATGTCGGTAACCGGGAGCTCTTGGCAATCAAGTTGGCATTAGAAGAATGGAGACACCTCTTAGAAGGTACGGAGACACCCATAACCATACTCACAGACCATAAGAACCTTCTCTACTTAGAAGGAGCACGTCGTTTGAGCGCTCGACAAGCCCGCTGGGCACTATTCTTTTCGCGGTTCAATTACCTCATCTCCTTCATTCCTGGTTCCAAAAACTTGAAGGCGGATGCCCTGTCTCGACAGTTCCTTGCAGAGGATAGGTCTGAAGAGCAGCTAGAGACGATAATTCCCTCTAAATTTATTGTGTCCGCCAACTCCTTTTATATCATGGACAAGATTCGATCCGAGCAATCTCGGGCTCCGATGGGGTTCAAGGTTCCGGAGGGAGGACTCTACACGGCACCCCAACATCGCAAAAGAGTCCTCGAGTGGTGCCATTCCTCTAAATCGGCAGGACATCCAGGGATACGGAAAACCAACGACCTTGTCCAGCGTACCTTCTGGTGGCCAGAGAGGGCTAAGGATGTGGAGGAGTTTGTAAAAGCGTGTGCCACATGCGCTCGCAACAAAGTACCCCGGGTCAGACCAGCAGGTCTTCTCCTTCCTTTACCCATTCCAGACCGGCCTTGGAACCATATTTCTATGGATTTCATCGTAGAGCTCCCAACCTCCTATTCTTGTGGTAATTGATCGTTTTTCCAAACAGACGCACCTTGTTCCCTTGGGGGGTCTTCCGAATTCCTCCAGGCTTGCGGATGTTGTCGTCCAGGAAATTTTTCGCCTTCATGGAGTGCCCTCAACCATCTTTTCTGATCGAGGGTCCCAATTCGTGTCAAGATTTTGGCGAGCCTTTTCTCGAAAATTGGGTATTTCACTGCAATTCTCCTCTGGATACCACCCACAGACCAATGGGCAGACGGAGAGGGCCAACCAAAACCTGGAACAATACCTTCGATGTTTTATAATCGATACACAGGATGACTGGGTGGATCTGCTTCCTTGGGCCGAGTTTGCTCTTAACTCCCTTCGCAATGACTCCACTCAAGAATCTCCCTTCTTTATAAATTGTGGCTTTCATCCTTCCCGTTTACCCTTCTCCCCTCTATCCTCAGGAGTACCAGCGGTTGAGAAGCGCATCTCCCGGCTGAAAGACTTATGGAGGAGGATTCAGGAGAACTTAAAGGTGGCCACAGGGAGACAGAAAATCCAGGCAGACCGCCTTCGACGCCAGGTCCCGGAGTTCACTCCAGGAGACAGGGTTTGGCTTTCTTCCAGGAATATACGACTAAAGGTTCCTACCATGAAACTAGCACCCAAGTTCATCGGTCCCTTTCCCGTGGTCAGGAGGATTAATACTGTGGCTTATCGCCTGCGCCTTCCACCCTCGATGAAGATTCCTTCAATCTTCCATGTATCTTTGCTTAAACCAGCATTTTAGAGTCCTCACTTTTCTAAAACCACTTCTCCTCCACTTCCTCTTCTGATCCAAGGCCAACAGGAGTACGAGGTCCAGTCTATCCTGGATTCTAGGATTTCCAGAGGAGAAGTAAAATACCTGGTCCACTGGAGGGGGTTCGGACCAGAGGAACGTTCATGGATTCCCCACCGGGATCTCCACGCACGTCGACTCGTCCAGGCTTTCCATCGTAGGAATCCCTCCAAACCATATCATGGACGCTCGGAGGTCGCCCCTGAAGGGGGGGGGGGTACTGTAACGAACGGGGAGTCACGCCGCTCTCGGCGTGCTCCCCACTTACCTGCAGCCCTGCCAAGGCTTCCCACGTCTCACACGGATCCCTCCTCCAGGACGCCCGCCGAGCTCCAGTTCCCCTGTGCGCGCGCGCGCACGTCAGTCCTCTTCTTCTGCCTTCGGGTCTGGGCGTGTGCCTGCTCACGCATCCACAGGCGCAGCCACACGGAGGCGCGGCCACACGGAGGCGCACCAGCCTCTTAAAGGCACAGTACCTATTTCCAATGCTGCAATCCAATATACCAGTTCTTCTAGGATCTATAGCCCCTCCTCCAGGAACTCATCTAGACCTATCCCTGTCTCAGCCTGGCCCATTCACACACCCCCACCTTGCTACTCTGCCATTGGACCCTCTTGCCTCTATATACCCTGCAGCTTCATTAACTCGTCGGCTGAGCATAGAACCAGTTGTTCTCATCACTCTCTGCCTCCCTAGTCCTGTCTTGTCCTGTCTTGTTTTGCAGTCTTCCTCGTGTACCGAACCGGCTTCCTCTACGACTATCCGCACCTCTGGCATCCCGAACTTGGCATACGGCAATACGACTCTCCGCACCTCTGGCACCCCGAACCCGGCAAACGATAAACGATTACGTCCTTCTCTCTAACCCCGGACTTGGTGAACAGCACCCTCTACCATCCGTACCTCTCCTGCCCCGACTCAGACTCCCGGACCACTCTACTCTCAAGACGTGCCCCCGTGGCTGTGGGTGGCGTTATATCCTATCCCACCTCAGCACCACGGTCCCGCCTCGTTTGTGGTGAGCTCGTCCTGACAAGTTTCACACAAGAGGTTGGTGTACAAAATAAAGAAAATTGTTCTCAGTAATAATATATGCACCTGGATTGAAAACTGGTTAAAGGACAGACAACAGAGGGTTGTCATAAATGGAACTTTTTCAGGTTGGGCTAAAGTCGTGAGTGGAGTACCTCTGGGATCGGTGCTGGGACCCCTGCTTTTTAACTTGTTTATTAATGATCTTGAGGTTGACATCGAGAGCAAAGTCTCTATCTCTGCTGATGATACTAAATTGTGTAAAGTAATAGAATCAGAGCAGGGTGTAATTTCTCTTCAGAAGGACTTGGAGAGACTGGAAACATGACAGGGTGATGGTGCAGAAACAGGCGCTAAAACAATACTAGTGATCACTAATAATAAAGTGAAAATATTAAACAATAAATATTTTGTGACTTTCAGTGACTTAAATAGTGCAAAATGAAGAAATTGATAAAGGTTGTAACTCCCTGCTCAAACCCTCTGGAAGGGACTGTCTTCACTGGTCCCAGATGGTCGATATATATTCTCGCAACCCAGGGGGAGCATATAGGATAAAAACAACAGAAAAACAATCTAAGTGCAGACAGTCATGTTCAATGTGGATGAATGTGGTGAATATCGTGCCTCTTCTGTGCAGCCTACTCACAGGATAGTAGTAGTGTAAGGGCAACAACAGGTAGCATGGATCTGTGAAATCTTCTATATGCAGACAGGATAAGGCTCTCACTCAGAGGTCAGATCGGTTAGGGCATGGAGGGATAAAGAAAAATCTCTATAGTGCACATCAATGGTACAAAAATGATGCTTTATATTGGTGCTTAAAAATGCACACTTACAATATAAAAGTATTAAAACAACATCTATCACTCAAAGTGAATGTGGATAGATTTGAATAGTGCCGCAGCTCACCACACCGCCTCTGTTCTGTGATCTGTATGTATCTGGCCGTCTGTTATCTCCCCTACACCGCAGCGTTCGGAGCTCAACCTTGGCACTGTCTCCAGTGCGACAAGTCACTTCCGGTCTCCTCGGGCGCCGAGCAGCCGTCCATCACAAGCCATACCGGAAGTGACGCGACAGAGTCCCCCGAGGAGACCGGATGTGATGTGTCGCACTGGAGACAGTGCCGAAGTTGAGCTCCGAACACTGCGGTAAAGGGCAGATAGCAGACGAACAGATACATACAGGTCACAGAACGGAGGCGGTGTGGTGAGCTGCAGCACTATTCCAATCTATCCACATTCACTTTGAGTGATACATGTTGTTTTAATACTTTCATATTGTAAGTGTGCATTTTTAAGCATTAATATAAAGCATCCTTTTTGTACCATTGATCTGCACTATGGAGATTTTCCTTATCCTTCCATGCCCTAACCGATCTGACTTCTGAGTTAGAGCCTTA
Source organism: Ascaphus truei (assembly GCF_040206685.1). Classification (NCBI taxonomy): domain Eukaryota; kingdom Metazoa; phylum Chordata; class Amphibia; order Anura; family Ascaphidae; genus Ascaphus; species Ascaphus truei. The sequence continues at coordinate 6,683,408 of NC_134493.1, forward strand.
TCCTTTCTGCATTTAGAAGATTTCACAGATCCATGCTACCTGTTGTTGCCCTTACACTACCACTATCCTTTCAGTAGGCTGCACAGAAGAGCCAAGATATTCACCACATTCTTCCACATTGAACATAACTGTCTGCACTTAGATTGTTTTTCTGTTGTTTTTCCCCGAGACTGGAAACGTGGGCAGGTAAATGGCAGATGAGGTTTAATACAGATAAATGTAAAGTTATGCATTTGGGATGCATGAATAAAAAGGCAAATCACACATTAAATGGGGATAAATTGGGGGAATCCTTGATGGAGAAGGATTTAGGAGTGCTTGTAGACAGCAGGCTTAGCAATAGTGCCCAAAGTCATGCAGTACAATAGCTGCAAAGGCAAACAAGATCTTATCTTGCATCAAACAGGCAATGGATGGAAAGGAAGTAAACATAATTATGCCCCTTTACAAAGCATTAGTAAGACCACACCTTGAGTATGGGGATATGATAACTATATACAAATATATTCAGGTACAATACAAGGAGCTTTCAAATGAACTATTCATCCCAAGGGGAAAAAATAGGGTAACCCCAATTATCGAGGCCACTACCAGGCACTATGGAGTGTGTTTAGGAAAGAAGGTTTGACGCCGGTATATAGGTGATGCAGGTAATAAGGCAATATATGGGTATCTCCGATACTAACAAGGGGAGTGGGGTACTGGAAAACCGGTTAGAGGTACAAGGGGACACCTCCCAAGGGGGCGCCCCCAAGTAAATCAATACCAATACCAATATATCCTCACCTGTCTCCCCTGTGTATCGCGTGGAGATCCCTTGAAAGCCGTTCCTGTTTGCGGCTGCAAGCTTGATCCTGGAGGTCCCTTGAAAGCCGTTCCTGTTTGCGGCTGCAAGCTTGATCCTGGAGGCTCTGTGAACCTCGGAAGCAATCTCCATTTTTTTCATCTATTCATCCCAAGGGCAGTACAAAGGACTCGGGAGCATCTCTTAAGGTTGGAGCTTAAAAAATTTCACCAGCAACAAAGGAAAGGGTACTTTACAGTAAGGGCAGTTAAAATGTGGAATTCATTACCCATGGAGACTGTGATGGCAGATATAATAGATTTGTTCAAAAAAAGGTTGGACGTCTTTTTAGATAGGAAAGGTATACAGGGTTATACCAAATAAATATACATAGGAAGGATGTTGATCCAGGGTTTAATCCGATTGCCAATTCTTGGAGTCAGGAAATTTATTTTTCCCCTTATGAGATATCATTGGATGGTATAACTCTGGGTTTTTTTGTTTGCCTTCCTCTGGATCAGTAAGTGTAGATATATGATAAAATCTGTTGTCTAAATTTAGCATAGGTTGAACTTGATAGACAGAAGTCTTTTTTCAACCTCATTTTAAAGCATAGTATTACACCTTAAGAGTTACCTCCTGTTCTGGACTGAATGAAAATCCCCTTATGTCCATAATGTTAAAAAAGTTAACCTTGAGTTAACCTTAATTCATCAATTTTTTATGGCTTCATAAAAATTGCGTGATAACCTTTTTAATGGTTTTACCTCAGCATCGCTACCCTCAAAACTCAGTGGTCTAAGATGCTCCCAACTAAAGTTAACTCACTGCTTATACGCTGTGCAGCAGGCTGCCGTGTTTTAAAAACGTTTTGTTGTCCTGCGGTTGGCACTGAAACAATGTTGCAATGCACACACATGATACATAACTGATACATTACTTGTTACAACACTTATACAGTTTGTTGACGGTAGGGGTTGCAGGCAACATAAAACTGTTATGAAGCCCAGCTAGCTACGCCTAAATTTATGTAACTTGGCCACCTTTGTAAGGCTTATTTTGGCCAAATGTATTTAACATCTGTTGAAGAACAGGGAATGTGTAAATGTATTTCCATATCTGTACAGTAGAAAACCAGACTGTGTGGTGCTCTTAAAACGTAGACTCAGCAACTTCAATTATAATGTATAACATAGTGTTTGTCCTTGGAGTATCCCACATATAAATGGTGACCACCTATAGCATAAACACCTATTTCCACCAGGTATCAATAAACCGGAAGAGTATAACCCCAATTGGTAAATACTCACACTAGCTAGTGTCCAGCCAAATCATTGAATGGGAGAAAACGGTGTATATAGAGTAAATAAACTCACTTAAGGCAGGTGGTCCTCCAGGGATTAACCTTCCTAGGTGCGTGCATCCGGTACTCCACAGCAAGGGCAGATATCCAGAAGGAGAATTGGAGCACAGCTACAAAAAAATGCTATAGAGTGTTTCCTAAAATGAGAGGTTTATTATGGTCAGAGCATGGTTGACAGAAAAAATAGAGCCCTCAGGCCCCCACCGACATGTTTCGAGCGTGCGCTCTTTATCAAGGTGTACAATGATCTAATATTCCCCCTTACCTAATATAGTCTCCTTTTCCCGCCAAACGTCCCGTTAACCCGTCGCTTAGCTGTATCACCTGCAATGCGCCCTGTTGCCAGAGTCCATGACGAGTACCACGCTTCACGGCGGGTGTCGCGGTGACGTCAGCGCGTCAAGAAACACAACAAACTTAATTGACAATATAAACTTAACAATCTAACATAACTTCAAACAACTTTATTAATCTATTGAAACATAATATATATTAACTAAAGATACAAACATATAATACGGATAAAATCAATTTAAAAAAACACAAACAAGTTTAAAGAAAAATTAAAAATTACAAGCAAGCTTTAATGAAAAAACGCTGATCGTTACAAGTTTAAAAGAAATATTTATTTATATATTGGGTTGTGAAACCTATGAATCCACATATTCCCACCCTATCCAAGATTTTATAACCAGCATGTACCTGCAAATTAGTCAATATATTTACTTATTTAATCAAACCTAATGAATAACTAGCATACATGCTTGTACCAACAGATTTTTTTACAATTATATGTAAGTTATATTCCTTAGGTATGGGTATGGGATTCATATGTTTCAGATCATATTCTTAACCATATACAGCTTTGAGGATGAGTATCTTATAGTGTAAGTGATATAACATAGCTTAGTTTTCCCAGTCTATCTATAGCACTTATAAGTATGTAATTTATTTTATCATTATACAATCAAATATATGCATAGAAATTGATGGTAATGCAAATAGATTATAATATGCAAATAGAATATATATACATAAAGATATAAATTTGTATATAATAAATGGATTCATAATACATATAAATTCTATATAGTGATAATTAATGAATTCATAATACAATTACAATTAATTAGGTATCAAATCATTTTAAGTATGGGTTTAGATCCCAATCTGTATTCAATCCATAGGGGATCCTAGTATTTAGAGTAAAAATCCAGAAGAGTTCCTTTTTATCCAGTAATTCCAATCTATTACCACCCCTATATGGCATTTCAATATGTTCGATTCCTCTAAATCTTAATTTGGTAATATCTCCATATTTACAGGTTGTAAAGTGTTGGGATACCGGATGCGTTAGATCTTTAAGTTTAATCAACCTAATATGTTCTCGCATTCTGGCCTTCAATGCTCGCGTTGTGCGTCCCACATATTGCTTACCACATCCACAGTCCAATAAATAGACTATGAATGTGGTACTAGGTGTATTTCTTGTACGTTCATGGATCAAACATCTGATTTCAAATCCTTTAACACAGGACAAATATACACCATAAAATCCTTCATAAATTGCAGTACCACATTCATAGTCTATTTATTGGACTGTGGATGTGGTAAGCAATATGTGGGACGCACAACGCGAGCATTGAAGGCCAGAATGCGAGAACATATTAGGTTGATTAAACTTAAAGATCTAACGCATCCGGTATCCCAACACTTTACAACCTGTAAATATGGAGATATTACCAAATTAAGATTTAGAGGAATCGAACATATTGAAATGCCATATAGGGGTGGTAATAGATTGGAATTACTGGATAAAAAGGAACTCTTCTGGATTTTTACTCTAAATACTAGGATCCCCTATGGATTGAATACAGATTGGGATCTAAACCCATACTTAAAATGATTTGATACCTAATTAATTGTAATTGTATTATGAATTCATTAATTATCACTATATAGAATTTATATGTATTATGAATCCATTTATTATATACAAATTTATATCTTTATGTATATATATTCTATTTGCATATTATAATCTATTTGCATTACCATCAATTTCTATGCATATATTTGATTGTATAATGATAAAATAAATTACATACTTATAAGTGCTATAGATAGACTGGGAAAACTAAGCTATGTTATATCACTTACACTATAAGATACTCATCCTCAAAGCTGTATATGGTTAAGAATATGATCTGAAACATATGAATCCCATACCCATACCTTAGGAATATAACTTACATATAATTGTAAAAAAAATCTGTTGGTACAAGCATGTATGCTAGTTATTCATTAGGTTTGATTAAATAAGTAAATATATTGACTAATTTGCAGGTACATGCTGGTTATAAAATCTTGGATAGGGTGGGAATATGTGGATTCATAGGTTTCACAACCCAATATATAAATAAATATTTCTTTTAAACTTGTAACGATCAGCGTTTTTTCATTAAAGCTTGCTTGTAATTTTTAATTTTTCTTTAAACTTGCTTGTGTTTTTTTAAATTGATTTTATCCGTATTATATGTTTGTATCTTTAGTTAATATATATTATGTTTCAATAGATTAATAAAGTTGTTTGAAGTTATGTTAGATTGTTAAGTTTATATTGTCAATAAAGTTTGTTGTGTTTCTTGACGCGCTGACGTCACCGCGACACCCGCCTTGAAGCGTGGTACTCGTGATGCACTCTGGCAACAGGGCGCATTGCAGGTGATACAGCTAAGCGACGGGTTAACGGGACGTTTGGCGGGAAAAGGAGACTATATTAGGTAAGGGGGAATATTAGATCATTGTACACCTTGATAAAGAGCGCACGCTCGAAACATGTCGGTGGGGGCCTGAGGGCTCTATTTTTTCTGTCAACCATGCTCTGACCATAATAAACCTCTCATTTTGGGAAACAATCTCTAGCATTTTTTTGTAGCTGTGCTCCAATTCTCCTTCTGGATATCTTTCCATATCTGTAAGAATCTATTTCAAAGTCTGTATTTGTTATCCCATAGTTTAGTGAATCAACATTCTTCTGTAAATGTGCTTTTGGTGTCAGCCCAGCAAGAAAGCAAATTAGATATTCCATTGTTACTGTCATTTCTATGAAGAATGCAATCCACTTAGTTGAAGCTTTTTATAGATTTGATAGGATTAGGGACAGCTAGGTGTCTGGACTCCTGGGGGGAGGTGAAAGGCTGCTGATCAGATCTGGGAGTAAGAGCATTGTATTGCACAGACCCTGAGGCTTCAACCCAGTGGGAGGTCTTGGGTGCCTTAGCATGCTTCTGCTCTGGCTTTTGTGGCACTAACTTAATCTGTGCTCTGATTGTCCAGCAGCCCTCCCATGTAAAGTATAGCAACAGAGGGCTATATAAGGGGTGTTGCTGATCAGAGAAGGAGATCTACTTTCAGAGAGACACTCTGGGAAGGAGCGTGGAGTTCTACCTTCAGAGAGCATCTGAGAGCAAGAGAGGCTAACAAACTGAGAGACACTCTGAGAAGGAGTGTGGAGATCTACCCTCAGGGATCTCTCTGAGAGACAGAGAGACAGAGAAACTGAGAGACATTCTGTTGCAGGGTACATGCAACTACACAGGCGGGGTCTCTTGACAAGGCTTATTTATTTAGCCTTAAAACATACAGCACACAAAACAAAATAGCTTCTCTTCAGCAGACAGAACATAATAGCTGATCTTCAGGGTGTTAAACAAAGCAGTTTCTCTTTAGCATGGGAAACAAAGCAGTTTCTCTTCAGCCTGGCAGACAAAGCAGTTTCTCTTCAGCATGCAGGACACAACAGTTCATAAACCATGTACTTTGCAAACAGACCTTATATCAGTAATCTCTTCAGTAACTCACTCCTGTCTCCTGACCAGCTAGGCTGCATGTGCGCACATCCTGGGGTTTTTAACACACCTTGATTAGGCAGCTGGGATCCAACTAATTGCCCTGAGCTTCCCAGCTGAAGTTAACCTATTCACTGCTGCACTGCAGACTAAACAAATGTCTGCCAGGCATATAGATGGTGGCTTTCATTTACCGTCACATTCCTCCTCTGTTAGTGTGTGGCTGGGGCTATTCACGGTTGGAGCCCGACCATGCACCCCTTCTCTAGAAAAGAAATCAGCATTTGCGTTCTCTTTTCCCGGCCTGTGCTGAATCTCAAATGAGAAGGGTTCAAGGGCCATATACCACCTAGTTAATCTAGTATTGGAATCTTTTATACTATTTAACCACTTCAGTGGAGCATGGTCCGTCACCAGAGTAAAATGGACTCCTGCCAGGTAATGCCTTAAAACCTCGATTGCCAACTTTACTGCAAGGCACTCCTTCTCAATCACTAAGTAGTTTTTTTTCCCTCAGGAACAATTTCCTACTCAGGAAAAGGATAGGGTGTTCAGCTCCCTCAAACTGTTGTGACAACACTGCCCCTAGCCCTATCTCTGATGCATCCGTTTGCACTACAAAAGGCCTGTTGAAGTCTGGGCTTCTATGGACGGGACCCTCTGATAGACACCTTTTTATGTCCTCAAAGGCTCTCTGACATTCCCTTGACCATACCACTTGTTTAGGGGCACACTTTTTTGTAGGTCCGTTAAAGGGGCTGCCACTTCTGAGTACTTGGGGATGAACCGCCGGTAGTATCCTGCTAAACGCAGCAGAGAGTGTACCTGCGTCTTTGTTTGGGGGGTCGGAACTTCTTTCAGGGCAACTACCTTGTCGGCTAGTGGCCTTACTTTTCCACCTCCCACTGAATACCCTAAGTATTTGGTTTCCGCCTTACCTAAGGCACATTTCTTTGGGTTGCTTAGAGATTTGAGGACCGCTTTCAGCCTATTTAGATGGGCCCGCCAGTGTTTACTATAAATGACAATGTCATCTAGGTAGGCTGCAGCATAAGTCCTATGGGGTCTCAGCACCTTATCCATGAGTCACTGAAATGTGGCTGGGGCCCCATGCAGTCAAAATGACATTGTCACAAACTGGTGTAAACCCATGGGAGTGGCAAAGGCTGTTTTGCACTTGGACTTTTCCTCTAAGGGTATTTGCCAGTATCCTTTTGTTAAGTCCAGCGTGGATATATATTCCGCGTTACCAAGGATGTCAATTAACTCGTGGACCCTTGGCATCGGATAGGCATCAAACTTGGATACAGCATTACCTTTCGGAGGTCCACACAAAATCTTACCTTCCCATCGGGTTTAGGGACCATAACTAGTGGACGACTCCACTCAATGCATGATTCCTCAATCACTCCTAAGTGTAACATGTCTTGTACCTGGTTCTCTACCAGGGCCCTACGACTTTCAGGCAACCTACACTGGCGACACACTTTATTCGAGCTCGGCTAGTCCCACGAATTCGGGTATACCCGGGTGTATTGAGGTTTGTGACTGTTTTCTGCCCGAGTGCATTGAGGTATTTTCCAGGCAGGGATTGAAGCATTTTATTCCCGCTGGCTGCAATACTGCACAGTATATATATATATACTGCATTACAATTCATGAATTTATGCCATCTGGTAGACACGCGAAGCATTGCAGCCTATTAAATCCTAATCATTATCATTTAACAGATCAGCCGCCCGTCAGCCAGGCATGAACCCAGGCTGGGAAGGCAAACAAAACGGGGCTTGTCAGAGGTGAGGAGCGGCGCATTCCAGGTATCTGCCAGGTACATACTGGGTATTTGCTCGAATAAAGTGTGTCGGTGCAGTATAAGGACAGGAACGTACTTTTACCCCAGGTGCTGTCTCGATCGCATGTGAAATTAAGTTAGTTTGCCATGGTAAATCAGAAAAAACATCCTGGAATTGTGTAATTATTGCTAACAAGTCCCCTTTTTGTTCAGAGGACAACTGTTTGGGATTTTATCGTCACTCACAATGTTCTCCCGTGGAGGCTGAGGAATCAAGTCTGTTTCCTCCTCCACCGGGTGGATGAATAGAGACCGCTGCATCTTCCAGGGTTTCAGCAAGTTCACATGGTAAATTTGTTTACCCTTCCTGGACCCTGGTTGAGCGATCTCGTAATTCACATCACTCGTGCGGCAGAGTACTTCAAATGGGCCCTGCCATTTGGCCAGGAGTTTACTCTCGCAACTGGGTAATAATAACATCACCTGGTCTCCCGGGTGAATCACTCTCATGCGAGCATTCTGATTGTAATGTCTCTCCTTACTGTCCTGGGCTGATCTAAGATTCTCCCTAACAAAATGGCCGACCACATCTAGGCGTTTCCTAAGGTCTAGTACATATTGCAGGAAATTCTTAGAAGGGTACCCCTGTTCTTCCCAGGACTCCTTTAGGAGGTCTAGGATACCCCGGGGTTGGGGGCCATACAGCAGTTCAAATGGAGAGAATCCTGTGGAGGCCTGGGGAACTTCCCGCACTGCAAACAGAAAAGGGAGAAGTTAATCCCAGACTCTCTTCTCTGAATCTACAAATTTCCTCACCATCCCTTTTAGAGTTCGGTTAAATCTTTCCACCAATCTCTCATTCTGTGGATGGTAGACCAATGTCCGAACAGACTTGACCTCTAGTAATTTTAAGACATGCTGCATTAGTTTAGCCATAAAATTTGTACCTTGGTCTGTCAACATAACCTGGGGAAGTCCAACCCGTGAGAACAGCTCCATCAACTTGTTGGCTACTTGCTTCACCATTGCTGTTCTCAGGGGGAATGCCTCAGGATATCTTGTTGCAAAGTTAACTATTGCAAGAATAAACCTGTGTCCTTTCGCAGAAGGTTCTAGAGGTCCTACCAAGTCTACCCCAATTCTCTCAAAGGGATCTGACACCAAGGGTAGAGGAACCAAAGGGGCTGTTTTTTGTCCCTTCGAACTAGTTAGATGGCACTCCGGACAGGCCACACATAACTTAGCAATATCACTACGCATCCCTGGCCAATAGAATCGAACGAAATACGGTCCAAAGTTTTATCCCTGCCCAGGTGACCACCCCAAGGGACAGTATGGGCTAGAGTGAACACAGATTTAACAAACGCCTTTGGAACCAATATCTGTCTGGTGACCTCCCCGGTTTGTGTCTGCCTATTCACCCTATACAGGATATCATTTGATAGTTCAAAATGGGGTAATATTATCAGCCCCTGTGCATTTAAAATCTGCTCATCAAATTTCACCACCTTGTCATACTGTCTAGCAAAGACTGGGTCTTCCCTTTGCTTCTGGCAAAAGTCAGGGAGGTACAGGTCTGGTAAATCTCCAGGGCCCATATCCCCCTCCTTCTGGCCATCCCCAGCCATCACTTGTGACCTCTGGCTACTAGAATGGTCACCTTGAGACCCAGATTTCTGCAACCAGTCCTGTTTGTCAGAGCGTCTTTGCTTCCGAGTCTTTTGAACCTGGTGTCTACTGGGAAAAAGGTCTGCTGAGAAGGGGAACAGTTTGCCAGGGTTCTCCTGAGCCATAGAATAAGGCTCCTCATGAGAGACTGGAGCCATTAGGTCCGAAAAGAAAGGCCAGTCCCGGCCGAGCACAACGGGGGCAGGGAGCCAAGGAGTGACTCTTACTTAGAGGTAGGCCTCCTGACCTTTTACCTGTAGCCGGATTTTGGCCATCGGATACCGTTTTACATCGCCGTGTATACATTCTATACTCCATGGGGAGTCAAAAAAAACACACGTTAGGTGATAACAGTTCCTGTAAGACCAGAGTTTACCCAGAGCCTGAATCTACAAGGGCCTGGACATTTTTTCCCCCAACCTGGACTGGAAGTAGCCAGGGCTTGTAATTTTCTCCAGTGAAGGCCGAGGCGACGGTCCTGCTGAAGGAACAATCCATCTGTGGACAGTCCACCTGCCGGTGGTCTTGTTCTCAGCAGGCGGAACATGGAGAGGGTTCCCCCACAGGAGGGGGTCGTGGATAGCGCGCCGCTGGACCGGATACTGGATACCAGGCATCTGGTGGGTCTTGTGGGTGATGTCCTTGGAAGTTCCTCTCATTTTGCGATGAGCCGACATCAGGAAGGAGATGAGGGTCTCCGCGGGGACCAGCATTTGGACTCCGCCCTTGCTGGAACTACTGCTCCTTCCATTGGACTTGGCGGTTGTGTGTGGACGGGCCGTAGGTTCCCTGTTGATCCGACCTCCCTCTTTGGGCATCCACAGGTGCCGGTGGAGTCGGACCTGTCGGGTCTAGGACACTCGCCTCTTCCTCAGCCCCAAGGAAGTTCTCCACGAGTCGGACCGCCAAAGCTAGGGTTTCAGCCACGTGGCGTTTCACCCACGAGCGTGTGGAAGGGGGTATTATTTGTAGGAATTGTTCCAAAATCACCTGCTCAAGAATTGCCTTCTTAGTGCACTCATCGGGTTGTATAAAGCGCGTACACAAGTCCAATAACCACTGAGCGAGGACCCGGGGTCTCATCTTAGTGGTGTACTTCATGTTCCGGAACTGCTGCTGGTAGGTCTCTGGGGTCAGACCTAAGCGATCCACTTGTCGGTAGTCCATTGCCTTATCTGCAGGGAGGCCCTGATATGAGGCCTGGGCTTCTCCTATGAGGAGCGGGGCCAAAGCAGTTGCCCAGCAATCTGCAGCCCAGCCCTGAGCTTCGGCAACCCTTTCAAATGTCAGTAAAAAGCCTCTGGATCCTCGTTCGGATCCATTTTCCTCAGGAGTATCGAGGGTTTGTTTGAAAGTTCTGGACTGGCAGACCCCTGGAATTGGGTCAGCAGCTTGGCCATCCGCTCATCTTGTGCTGTCTGCTGCTGGGTTAGGAGCTGGGTTTGCTGCTGCAATAGTAGTTGGGCCTGCTTCTGCATTAACTGTCCCTGCTGTCTGGTCTGCTCGCACAGAAACTCTTAAAAAAATTCTTCTTTTTTCTCATTCTTGTTTGTGTGTGTGGCCCTTTTACTGCAGGAGCCTTTTGAAAATCCCACTTCAAACACCATATGTTGCAGGGTACATGCAACCACACACACGGGGTCTATTGACAAGGCTTATTTATTTAGCCTTAAAACATACAGCACACGAAAACCAAGATGGCCGCCGGATCGGAAGCTTAGGCTCACCCGAGGCACGCTGCAGAACCGGAGGCGGAGGGGAGGTGTGCAGGACAGACGGAGAGACAATCAGGCTCAGCCGGAGCTGGGGAAGGGTAAGGAGGGATAGACAGTTGGGGGACAACGGAGCCCTGCTACACAGAAGCTCCCAGAGACACCCTGCCATTAGAGCACAGCAGGGTTCAACAAAAACAGTGCAGAAGGAGTGGGTGCCCCCTCTCCCCCCCCTGGTCAGAAATACAATTACAAAGTGGACCTTCACCCTCCCCCTCACACCCAGAGCCATAATTACAGCCCCCCCCCCCTCCAAAAAAACAAACAAAAAAAAAAAAACTGAGGTTGCCAATCTCTAACAGCTGCCAGAGTCTGCCGTCCGAGACCCACGGGCTTAACCAACGGCCCAACCCCATCCTGGCACAAAACTTCCTGGCAGCACAACCTGCAAAATCGCCCAAAACAACAACACTCTAAAATGGCTGCCACAAATATATGAGTGCCCAACATTGAGAGCCAGAAAAGTTACACAGCCACGCTTCCCAATTCCCCCCTGCCCCTCCCCGCTACAACCTATGAACACATAAACAAATCTATGTAGGAGCGTGGCCAGGACGCCGACGGAGATGGACGTGTAGCAGAGGAGCTCGCCAGACCCCCTAATAAATAAACAAATAGAGGCTCTTTTCCCCCGAAAATTCCCCCTCCTAAAGCACTACCCTAGACCCGCAACCCTAGAGGAAATGGCTAACAAACAAAAATCCCAAACAGCCCAGGCTGTTAACAAGCTATTCTCCCCACGAAACTCAGAGGCGGCGGCAAGAGGCCAAGATGGCGCAGGCCCATCAGGCGCACGAGGCCCCAAACAAACTGCCCAAACGCAAGACCGGCAAGAAATGCCAGCGCAGCCGGCGGCAACACTCACCCGAGAGGACATGAAAGAGCTTATGGCAGAAATGCTGCATGACCTGCACAAATCGCTAAAGGCCGATCTCAGATCAGCAGTCACTGAGCTAAAGCAAGAACTGACAGGCCTAAGGGAGCGCACGGATGTACTGGAAGGCAAAATGGAGGCCTCCACACAGGCCCAAGAATTAGCTGCAAATGAGATATTCCGGCTCGGGGCTGAGGTAGAAAGTCTCCGCGACTCCCTAGAAGATCAGGAGAATCGCGACAGGAGACAAAACATAAGAATCAGAGGCATTCCCGAGTCGGTACTTCCAGGGCAGTTAAAGACTTACCTCCTGGAGCTCTTCACCTCCCTATGTGGAGACTTGAATCAGACGGACCTTGAACTGGACAGGGCTCACCGCTCCCTTGGCCCTAGATCAGAGGATCCAAAAAGGATGAGAGACGTCATAGTCAGACTTCATAAATTTTCGGCAAAAGAAAAAATAATGGAGGTTGCCCGAACCAAAGATCTCATCACATTTGAGGACAGCCAACTGCAACTTTACAACGATCTAGCCAAAAGAACTGTAGATCGCCGCAAGGAACTAAGACCCCTAACCATACTGCTGCGGGACAGCTGAGTAAAGTATAAATGGGGCTTCCCATTTAGACTAATGGTGCAGCGCAATGGAAAGATGCTCTCAATTAAACATCAAGAAGATATGGAGCACTTTGCTAAAGCACTAAACCTCACCCCTCCTGCCAGCTGGAGAAACGAAGGACCCAGACAAGAAGAGCCCCCAACCAGAGCCTCGGAAAGGCTGGCGGGACAGAGGGGTCAGAGGATTAAGTAGAAGAACTCAACCCCACACTCTCAGCACATACAAAGGCACCATCCTCAAGAATGACACAAAGACCCCATATTACCAGCACTGCAGGGAGAGGATGAGCACTGCCGGAGATGACTACACCGACCCACCGGGAGAGGAGAGACAGCTGACGAGGGAACAGCACCGCTCTCAAATCTTCACAACCGCTTGCAACACCCACTTCACTTACCTGAAAAGTGAGACGGGGCTCCGATCGGCGGGAGATGGAGGGACCAGCATTCTGTGGTGGAGGGGAGGGGGGGGCGCCGCCCCCCCCCCCTTTTTTCCCTTTTTTATTTTTTACTATTTTTTTCCTCCCTCTTTCTCGCCATGTCCCCGTCCTCTTGTTGGCTACCTGCGGCCTTTCGGCTTCTTTTGGCCCCCGACCCTCCCCGTGTGGGGTCCCTGGAGGTGGAGAGCCGGACCTTCCCGGCCTTATGATCCCCCGAGCCCAGGGCGAACTGCTCCGGCAACCGTGAGTAATCCCTAAAAAATCCCTGCAGAGATTGACGGTGCCGGACGGGTTGGGGGGGCGACGCACAGAGGCTACGCCTCACTGGCTGGATGTTAGCGGGTGGCCCAGCCCCGCGGCCTGGAAGACCCTTGGTCTGGCCTTGCGGCTGGGAGATGGGGTCGGGGATCTCCGTGGACTGGTTCTGCTGAGGAGAGCGGATCCCCCCCCCCCTCTCCCCTCCCCGGGTGGCCCCCGCGCTTTCCCCTCGGGCGATACCCATACTCACGGCCTGGTGCCCCACAGCCGGAGGAGGCCTGACAGAGAAGAGACACCGAGCCGGGACAATTAAGTTTGAAGTTGTCACCCCGCCCACTCGCTTAGCCATAAGGAAGGGTGACCTAAGACTAATGCATGATATGTGGGCGGAGGGAAAGGCTGACAAGCAGAGGCAAAAATAAGCATCAATGGCCTCGGGCTAAGGGAACTGCTAAGCCACCCGCCGAAGCATATACACAAAGGCTGCGTCTAGCAGGAACAAATACCATATACAGCGATCACGCGACAGAGTCAGATACACAAATAGAAAACAAACATCACCAACACAACATAGCTAGACTGTCCCCCCCCCTCTCCCCGGCCCTACCTATCCCCCCACCCCCCCCCCCTCCCCCTATCCACCCCCCCTTTACCCCCCTCCCCCTCCTCCCCCCCTCCCCCCCCTCCCTCCCCCCCTCTACCTCCTCCCCCTCCCCCTCCCTCCCCCCCCCCTCCCTCCCCCCCTCCCTCCCCCCTCCCTCCCCCCCCTCCCTCCCCCCTCCCTCCCCCCTCCCTCCCCCCTCCCTCCCCCTCCCCCTCTCCTCCCTCCCCCCCCTCCCTCCCCCCCTCTACCCTCCTCCCCCTCTCCTCCCTCCCCCCCCTCCCTCCCCCCCTCTACCCTCCTCCCCCTCCTCCCCCCCCTCCCCCTCCTCCCCCCCCCTCCCCCCTCTCTCCCCCCTCCCCCTCTCCCCCCCCCCTCCCCCTCTCCCCCCCCCCCCCCTCTCCCCCCCTCCCCCCTCTCCCCCCTCCCCCCCCCTCCCCCCCCTCCCCCCTCCCCATAGTCCTGCCTATCCCCCCCTCCCTCCGCCCCCACACGGAGACCCCCTTCCCTCACACCGCCCCGGCACACTACCGGCCATCCCATCGACCCCCCCCCTCTCCCTACCTCTAAGAAGCGCCCAGCCACCCCTAGGACAGACTAAGAGAACTTCCCCCCACCACACACTTAGACACAACTACAACACCCCACCCAAAGAGCACATAGTACACAACCTAGAAAAAGAGCTAACATAAATTACACTCTGTTTACACAGGCGGTGAGGCAAAACAAAACATCAGGACAATGTTAAAGTCTGCTTCAAACTGGTCTAGAATGTTATCTAGCACTAGATGATGCTATGTTGCGTGAAATGTTGTTGAGTTATGTTATGATAAGTTAAATTATGTTATATTATGCCAAAAATGTAAGATCCACTAGGGGAGTGTCTCTCCCAGACAAAATGTGATGATACCCTGGATATATGATATATGACTGCTCATGTAACAGGTACTTAATAAAACTAACACCATAGACTCCCCCCCCTCCCTTTTCCCTCCCTCGCCCCCCCTCCCCCCCCTCCCTTCCCCTCCCTCCCCCTCACCCCCCCTCCCTTCCCTTCCGTGCTTACATCCTTCACCCCACCAACCCCCCCCCCTAGACAGCCATATAACGCTTTCCCCCCCCCTCCTCTCGCCCCCCCCCTCCCCCCCTCCCCCCCTCCCCGCCCCCCCTCTCCCCCCCTAAAGTCCGGTCTTTCCCCCCCCTTCCCCCCCTCCCTCCGCCCCCACACGGAGACCCCCTTCCCTCACACCACCCCGGCACACTACCGGCCAGCCCCTCGACCCCCCCCCCTCTCCCTACCTCTAAGAAGCGCCCAGCCACCCATAGGACAGACTAAGAAAACTTCCCCCCACCACACACTTAGACACAACTACAACCCCCCACCCAAAGAGCACATAGTACACAACCTAGAAAAAGAGCTAACATATAAAATACACTCTGTTTACACAAGGCGTGAGGCAAAACAAAACATCAGGACAATGTTAAAGTCTGCTTCAAACTGGTCTAGAATGTTATCTAGCACTAGATGATGCTATGTTATGTGAAATGTTGTTGAGTTATGTTAGGATAAGTTAAATTATGTTATATTAAGCCAAAAATGTGAGATCCACTAGGGGAGCCTCTCTCCTAGACAAAAATGTGATGATACCCTGGATATATGATATATGACTGCTCATGTAACAGGTACTTAATAAAACCAACACCATAGACTCCCCCCCCCTCTCTTTTCCCTCCCTCCCACCCCCCCCCTCCCTTTTCCCTCCCTCCCCCTCCCTCCCCCTCACCCCCCCTCCCTTCCCCTCCCTCCCCCTCACCCCCCCTCCCTCCCCCTCCCTTCCCTTCCGTGCTTACATCCTTCCCCCCACCAGCCCCCCCCCCCTAGACAGCCATATAATGCTTCCCCCGCCCCCCCCCCCCTGTGTCCCCTCCCCCCCCTCCCCCATCTAGTTACCAGCAAATATAATAATTGACGGGGTTCTAAAATTGAATAAAGGTGACGAATGGGAAAGGAGCCACACAACAGTAGCTAAGGGTCTGGCCCCCCTCTGTTGCGACCCAACCGTCGGATCCAGACACACCCCAGAAGGGCGCCCAAGCCCAAACGCCGGTCGTCCAAAGACCAGGCGAAACCATTTCAGGACCAAAACTGGCCCTACTTCTATCTTTTCTCCACCTGCTGGTCCTGTCCCAGCAGATCTTTACCCCCCCTCCCCCTCCTCTCCACCCCTCTCCCCCTCCCCAAAGGCAAACCCAGCACACCCCCCCTAGAAGGAGGCCCAGCCCAATAGGCGACCTCAATCATACAGGGTCTTTAGAATATAAAAACAAGGTCTCCCCTAGTGGGAAAGGAGGGACCCCAAGACCCCGAACAACTAGAAACCAACAATGGCCACTAAGGCCCCAATTAAAATCCGTTCCTTGAACGTTAAAGGACTACAGAATAACCGAAAAAGAAGGCTAGCTTTCATGGACATGAAAAAATCAGGGGGAGACATTATATTCTTGCAGGAGACCCACTTCACATCACAAGACCCCCCAAATTTATTCAAAAAATTCTTCCCAATGTGCTTTTTTGCATCATTTAGTAGCAAGAAAAGGGGTGTAGCTATCCTGATCAGACAAGGCACCCCATTTAATCATGTCAAAACAACGGCGGACCCAGAGGGTAGATTTCTAATGGTATATGGCTCCCTTGCGGGCTCAGCAATCGTTCTAATCAATGTGTACGCCCCAAACGAGAACCAAACAGAATTCCTACAAACTGTTCTCGAGGGCGTTGACCCGGGATATCTGTCATCGATAATAGTGGGAGGAGACCTAAACATGGTCTTAAACCCCTTCGAGGACAGATCAACCACAGTGGGCCCCTCCCGTACAACCCACTCCCAGATCAAGGGGAAAAGGTTTAGGGACATCATGAGCGAATTCTCGTTAGTGGACATTTGGAGAACCCAACATCAGGGCCAGAGGGACTATACTTTTTACTCAGCGCCTCACCAGACTTACTCTCGAATAGACCACTTTTTGACCACCAAAAATGTGTTGGCGGCAGCCATAGAATCAGACATTGGCTCAATCACATGGTCAGACCATGCCCCGATCACCCTGACACTGTCAATCCCCTTTGAAAAAACAACAACCTATGCATGGAGACTGAATGATTCACTACTTAATCACCCAGAGATTGAGAGAGAGATAAGATCCTCACTTAAGGACTATTTCTCCCTCAACGTGGGAACAGTCTCCTCTCCAGCAATCCTATGGGAAGCCCATAAGGCAACTATCAGAGGGAAATTTATTTCCATCGCATCCCACAGGAAAAAAGCCCGCCAAACGCTAATTAAAGAACTCACAGATAATATAAAAGTAATAGAGCAAGCTCATAAAGCAAATCCATCAAAAAAAGTATACAAAACATTAATAGAAGCTAGAACAAAACTTAGACAAACCCAGCTGGAAGACGTTGAAAAGGCCCTCAAATGGACCAATCAACAATATTATGACAAAGGGAACAAAGCTGACAGACTATTAGCCAGTAAATTAAGAGGGATACAAAAAAGATCCCAGATAACGGCGATCAAGAGTAGGTCTGGTGAAATCCAATATAGTGAAAGCAAAATAGCAGCAGAATTTACTAAATACTACACAGAACTATACAACCTAAGAACTAAAAACGGCCGACCCGAACCGATAGCGTCAGAAACTATAACTCAATATTTAAATAAATGTCAACTCCCCTCACTGATGGAGGAGGAAAACACAGTCCTTAATGCTGAGATTTCAAAAGAGGAACTGGAAGAGGCGGTCAAATCACTAAAGCTCACTAAGTCTCCTGGCCCTGACGGTTTCACAAATGTCTACTATAAAAGATTCTTGCCAACCCTATCCACGCATCTGCTAAAAACATTCAACCATTTCATGGAAGGGAACCAAATCCCTCCAACAATGTCTCTAGCCAATTTGGCAATAATACATAAGGAAGGCAGAGACCCGATGCAATGTGGAAGCTACCGTCCAATCTCCCTCCTCAACAGTGATCTCAAGCTGTATAGCAAAATTTTAGCAAACAGATTAAACCCAATATTACCGAGGTTAATTAACATTGATCAGGTAGGATTTGTTACGGGGAGACAAGCCTCTGACAACACCCGAAAAATAATCGACATTATCGATCATGTCCACCTCACAGGCACCAAAGCACTACTGTTAAGCTTAGACGCAGAGAAGGCGTTCGATAGAATATACTGGCAATTTCTGGACCAGACTATGTGTAAATTTGGCTTTAAAGACACATACCTAGAGGGGGTCCGTAGACTATACCAAAATCCATCAGCAACGGTAAAACTACCAGGGGGGACTAACCAAAGATTCGAGATAACTAATGGGACTCGACAGGGGTGCCCCCTATCTCCTCTCCTCTTTGCGCTAACGATAGAACCACTGGCTTCAGCAATACGACTCAATAAAGACATCCAGGGAATAGATATTGGAAATAGGCAGCATAAAATTTCTCTATTCGCAGATGATGTCATCTTAACCCTCTCCAAACCCCAAACCTCATTACCCAACCTTCAAAAAGAACTCCGAGACTTTGGAAAAATCTCAGGATATAAGATAAATAATGACAAATCAGAAGCCCTGAACTTAAGTCTGCCAGAGCCAGAGGTGAAACTCCTCAAACTAAACTTTAATTACCGTTGGAGTTCCTCTTGTATCAAATACTTGGGAGTTAAGATATCGAGGACCTACCAATCACTATATAAACATAACTATCCGACCTTGTTCCATAAAATCAAACAAGATTTGGAAAAATGGGGAGGATATCAAATATCATGGATCGGGAGAATGATCTCGGTCAAAATGAATATACTCCCTAGATTATTATATTACTTCCAGACTCTCCCGGTCCACATCCCTGGCTCAGAATTGAAAAATATTCAAAAATCAATCTTCCATTTTATTTGGCAAGGTAAAAAACCTAGAGTCCCCAGGTCAGTTCTCTTGGCTTCAAGGGGGAGAGGAGGACTGGGAGTTCCAGACATTACAAAATACTATCTGGCCGCACAATTGAGACAGGTGGTAGTCTGGAACGCAAGCCCAAATCAATATTGCTGGCTGGATATAGAAACGCAATATGCCGGAACGCCTTCACTGCCGGCTTGCCTATGGTCCCTGAGCAGGGAGGACATGCAAAATAACAAATTCAAATTAGGCCCAATGAGACACACTTGGGAGACCTGGACGAAAAGCAAACTCAAGTACAAGCTCACATCGCCACAATCCCAACTCATACCAATCCACAGAAATCCGAAATTTCCACCTGGCTGTGAGCCCAGACAATTTGACCAATTTCAAACCAAAAACATTAAAACGATTGCCGACCTCCTGAGCCTCGGGAAGTTCCTGAGCTACCAAAATCTACAAACCAAGTATGACATACTAGGACTGAACGTGTTCAAGTACCTACAAATTCGGCACTTTCTCCAAACATTATCCCCAACATTGGAATTTCCCCCTCTCACAGGTTTCGAGCGACTTTGCAGCGAAACAGATCACCAGAAAGGTCTAATAACACAAATTTGCACAGAGCTAGGAGGGACTACAGAAGTCCCCACGCATGACTACATGCTGCATTGGGCAGCAGAATTGGATATAGTTATAGACCGAGAGGACTGGGAAAGTATTTGGGAAAATGCCTCAGGAACTTCCATATGTACCACAATCAAAGAAAACATTTACAAAATACTGTTCCGCTGGTATCTCACTCCAGTCAGAATAAATCAAATTTACCCTCTGGCATCCGATCTATGTTGGAGAGGCTGCGGTCAAAAGGGGGACATGGCCCACATTTGGTGGACATGTCCGGAAATTCAGAAATACTGGGAAACAACACAAAAATTAATAGAGGAGGTCACAGACCTCAAAATACCTGTTGAACCGCTGACCTACCTGTTGGCCAGGCCCCTAGACTATCTGGACCGACCAACAGGAAAATTAGTCTCCTTCATCCTCACGGCGGCTAGGTGTGCGGTGGCAGCCGCCTGGAAGAAAGTGTCTCCCCCCTCGAAACAAACAATAATAAGAAGGGTGCAAGAAGTAATGGACATGGAGAGATTGTCTGCTTTCCTTAAGAGGTCTTCTACCTCATTTACAGCAATTTGGGACCCATGGTACACCTATTTGGCGCATATAAGACGAAACGCCCCCTAACAAACTAGAAGCCCAATCCACATTAAAGCCCAAACCAAAATCACCAAGGTTCTGGGGATCATGACCACCCCCCGCTATACCCTTTGTACCCTCTCCACCCTCCCCCCCCCCCCACACCCTGCCCCCCCTTCTCTACTCCCTCTCTGTTTCCATACTCGCGCCTCCCTGATGGACTTCATGAGATCAGGGAGGCGTTGAGCCTTTTCTTTTCTCTTTTCTCTCAAGAAAAAGAAAAAATGTACATTAGGCTGACATATTGTTTATACCGTACCTAGCATGTAATTGTTTAACTGCCTAATAAAAAATTTTGGAAACAAAAAAAAAACATACAGCACACGAGGACTTCCGGTGACGTCACCATGTATGGATACCTGAAGGGAGAGTTCCGGAGCCCCCCGCTGAATAGATAGTAAAAACAGCGTTAATCGGAAGATATTCCTCCCCCAAATACAAACAAAGAGCAGGGGAAGGTCTCAGGAATGAGTAACCGAACAAAAAAACCGACTCAGCAGAGCGTCTCAAACTATTTTCCGACGAGTCAGAGGCCCGCAGGGAGCTGCAGCCTTTTCCAAGATGGCGACAAGACAAGCACGCGGGAAAACCCTGGCGGTGCAGCTGAAAGGGAGCCATAAGGAGTAAATAAAGAAATAAATAAAGAATACCTGGAAGCCCTGTTCTCCAGAATGAGACAGGGGTTTCAAGACGATCTGGCAAATTCGGTGCACACACTAAGAGCAGACATTAACCAGCTGACAGAGACAACGGACACTTTAAAAAGCAAAGTGAACATGCTGGAACAAGCCCAATCCTCGGCGGAGGATGAAATCAATCGGATGCAATTTGATATCAGGGCACTCAGGAAAACAGCGAAGAACAAGAAAACCGGGACCGCCGGCAGAACATACGGGTAAGATACATCCCAAAGGCGGTAGAAACTGAGATGTTACGTCCCTATCTGGTAGACCTATTACAGATCTGATCCCAGAGCTAACTCCAGACAAAATGGAAATGGACCGGGCTCACAGATGCCCAAATCTCCAGATCCCAAGCAGGCCAGGGACGTGATAATAAGACTGCAACATTACCTAACAAAAGAAAAAATCAGCCAGTAGGGAAAAGGGCAATGTGCAATTCCGAAATACACGCCTAGAAATATACAGTGATCTATCCAAGATGACAATAGATAGAAGAAGGGAGCTGAAGCCCCTGACCCAGAAACGGAAGGACAATAAAATAAAATACAGGTGGGGTTTCCCCTTCAAGATTGTGGTCCACAAAGGAGGAAAGTTTGATATCTTAACATACCCAGAAGGCACAGACGACAACACAGCCCCTGAGGATGCAGAGGATGCCCGGAACCAGCAGCCACAGATGAGAATGCAGAGAACATCGCAGTGAATAGCCACGCAGAGGGTCCCGACCGGGGAGGAGTAAGGGATTCCCCCCTTACCAACGCAGCCAACCTTCGTGTCTCCCAGCTGTCCACTATGACTGCTACTAGAGAACAGGGCCCATGGAAGCTGAATGAATGGAGGCATTGCCTACCCCCGTCAGAATTCAGAGACAGATCCGATAGTGCCGGAGGCTTGGGGAGTTTCCCCCGCCCCCGGTGACACGTTTGGTTTGTTTTTCCTGTCCGTGGCCCCCGCGCTCTGGCTCTGGCCCTGCCGTCCCCCTCCCTCCTGTGCTCCCCCTACCCCTGGGGCCCCCTGCTCCTCGCTCCCCCCTCCGTACTCCCTGCCCACCACTCCGGCCACCCGGCACCCGGCCCTTACCTGTTGCAGCGGACGCGGCCCTCGCTGATCGCGCCTGCTCCGGAGCTTGGATGAGCAACCCCGCTGACGGGTCCCTAAATGTCAGGGCCTAATCCGCCCATAATCTCCAGAGGGGGGGTGCCATAGCAATGGAGCGGAGCTCCATGATAGAAGAGCTTATGGTGCGGAGGGGGGGGGGGTGGGGGGGTGGAGTGGGGTTTCCCCTCTGATCTTGTGGAACATTGGAGTGGGGGGTTCGGCGGGGGGGTGGGGGCTCCTGGGAGGCAGGGAGGAACCTCCAGGTCCTGCCAACAGAGAACTTACAAAGGACTCAGGTTGTACAGTATTTTTTATTCATGTTTGGAAACCTCCACTTTAAAACTGTTATTGAGGTTAGTGATGTTATTGACGTTAGACGTAAAATGGCTCTATCCCCCTGTTAGTAAGCTATGACAAAGTAATGATGGCATTAGGTGAATCGTGGTAACATAAAGCTAAAATTCCTCAATCCTGCACTCCCCACAGACTAATTGCAAGCCTCTAACCCCATCTTGTGGTGATTCCCAGAATTAAATGTAACGGGTATTCCCCCACCCAATCGCATATAGAGTGTATGTGCGGGGAACCTAATGTTACCAGGTGTGGTGCGTTATACCTGTCAGGCTCACAAGAGTCCTGAGCCTCCGCAAGTGAGAGCCTGGGGTGAATCTCTGGAACGTTCTGGTTTGCAGCGCCTCCACCTGCGTAGGGTTCTAGAAATGTAGAAGGTTGTATACACAGGAACCACATACGCAATAAGTACATACACGGAGATGTATATAACCACTTTACTGTAAATGCAGAATAACTGTAACACTTGACATCAGTATCAACAATAACCACTGTGATCATTATAATACTACTCCCCCTAG
Organism: Ascaphus truei; assembly: GCF_040206685.1. NCBI lineage: Eukaryota > Metazoa > Chordata > Amphibia > Anura > Ascaphidae > Ascaphus > Ascaphus truei. Next base: position 6,706,304 of record NC_134493.1, read on the forward strand.
GGGTAACTCCACACCATGTACAGAATGTCATTCACTCCACTAGGAGAGTACCTTGCACCCACCACCGTGTATCCCCACACCGTGTCCACAGTCTAACCCCTTTGTCCCGTGGTCAGCGCTGCCACTATATGTAAATATATTTTGTGATACTTTGGTGCACTTATGAAGGTACCTGCCAAGTGCTCCTGCACTCGGGCCAGCAATCAACTTCGAAAAGGATCCGCCGCTTGGTGATCCCGTCTGCGATCCGGTCCTTCCTTACATGAGAGTCTGCCAGGGGCAATCCCACCCTGGTGATAGTCTTTGTCTCTTTGGGGCATAGGCTTGAGCCCAAGCCTCTTCTCGGGGAGCGCAGCGTCTGCTGGGTCCCTAACTATCACTGATACTAGTGTGGCAGGGTCCCTAACCTAGGGCCTGTCCCTGTAGCACCACAAGCTGTGAGGGGCTCAGGACCTAACTGGGGCCTAGGGGGCTGCTGGGCTAATGCAGTGGGTCACAGACCCCTGCACTCACATCCTTCCCCTAGCTCTTCCTGGTCCTGACTGACTGTCTGCAAAAACACCGCAAAATGTATCCAAAGCTCCTGCAGGGCAATCCTCCAGCCCTATTGGCTCCCTGGCATCACGTGGGGTGCTCCCGAGGCTCATGGGAATTGTAGTCCCTTCCAAGAGCCTTCCCTGGTAGGCTAGGGTTTGCGCGCTATATCACTGCGCATGCGCAATGTCTCTGCTGGCTGCCGCAACTCCGCCTGTACTGCGCATGCGCAAACTTGCGCAAAATGTTGGCGCCGTGCTCGGGAGCGGCTTGGGACCTCCGGAGCACCGGAGCGCTTCCTGCTCGGCCCCCGCCCTCCAGAAGTGCTTGCGGGTCTGTCGGGTGACCCCCGGCAGCGGAGATAACGAGGGGGGGGGTCGCGGGGCAAAGGGGGACAACCTGGCTACATCCTCCCCCTGGTAAAAACCCTAACACCTCGCTTGGGACACAACTGAATATAACTATGTACAGAAGTTATATAATGAAAATGCAACAATAAAATACAATCTTAACACATCAATTGACTTTAAACGATATTGCATAGTTCTGTGAGCATCACAATTACCGACTGTATTTTGCTACGAGACCACTGCTGAGCCTCATAGTGGGGTGCCCCAACTTGATCATAGGTTACCCAATTGGGAGGGTACCTGACTCTTTGGCTCCTTCATAGCTGATCTTCAGCAACTCCCTCGGGGGAGTAATAAGTACAATTCTGAGGCTCAGCCTCTTCCCTTGAGGGGAGAAATGTCTCTGAACAGTGTCTGTTCGGCACAAAGCACAGACTTTGTGGATCCAAAGGCTGGCCCGCTGGAGCCACCTTAGTAGGCATTGGTCTACGGGGCCCTTTACCCGTAGCTCCTCCGAGAGATGCCCCTCCACTTGGAGGATCCCCTTGAGAGGGTCCTTCCATAGGATCTTCCAGAATTTCAGGGTGGGTATGATCATTTACCATCTCTTGATCAACTCCTGAGGGACCGGACTCACCGTTCAGTGGCCAATTTTTCTGCTTCCTCATCTCCCACTTGTGGAATGGGGAGAAGATGGTTATGGTGCCATACCTTTACCCGGCCTTCAGTATCTTTGATGCGATAGACCGGGAGGCCAGGCATCTGAGATTCTATTTCATATACACCGTCTCTCCATCGGTCAGCCAATTTATGTTTTCCAGGGACTCCCAGATTGCAAAGCAACACAGCGTCTCCAGGACGAACCTCCCAATATTTGACCTTATGATCGTATCGCCTTTTATTGTCAGCATTCAGCCTAGCTGTAGACTTCTCAGCCTGTTGGTAAGCCTGTTGCAAGCTGTCTTTAAGTCTTTGCACATATTTAAAATGAGTAGCATTGTGTATTCCATCCGTCGAGACTCGAAGGCGTACATCTACTGGCAGTCTCACTTCTCGTCCGAACATGAGGAAGTATGGGGAGAATCCAGTTGACTCGTGTCGGGTACAATTGTACGCATGAACCAGGGCCTCCACGTGCCGACTCCATTCAGTCTTCTGCACACCTTTTAGAGTTCCGAGCATGTCCAGCAAGGTCCGATTAAATCGTTCTGGCAGAGTGTCTCCTTCAGGATGGTACGGGGTCGTTCGTGATTTAGCAATATTCAGCATTTTGAGCAATTCTCGGATCAGAGTGCTCTCAAAATCTTGACCTTGGTCTGAATGAAGGCGGTTTCGAAGACCGTAGTGAACAAAGTACTTCTCCCATAGTATTTTTGCCACTGTGATGGCTTTCTGGTCTTTCGTGGGGAAGGCCTGGGCATACCGGGTGTAATGGTCCGTGATGACCGGCACGTTGCATATTCATCGGCTATCAGGCTCAATGCACAGAAAGTCCATACACACCAGGTCCATTGGACCAAAACTGTTCAGATGGCCCATGGTCGCTGCTCTGGTAGGTAGGGTTTTGCGTTGTATACACCGAGAGCAACGGCGACAATGGTGTTCTACGGCCTCTCACATCTTGGGCCAGAAAAAGCGGTCTCGGACTAACCCAAATGTCTTCTCTACACCGAGATGTCCATGCTCATCATGTAGGGACTTTAACACCATGTATTGCAAGTTCCTAGGGAGAAACAATATGACAATTTGACCTATAAGGGAAGTTCCTAGGGAGGAGTAGTTGTCGTCTGTCCAGGTGGTTGTGATATTGCACCACCCGATAGAGTAAACAGTTATCGATTTCAAAATTGTCCCGCATGAGCAAGGCAACCAAGTTGTTGGGAGCACGCTTCAGGAGGGCTGGATTCTTCTTTTCAACGGCTTGTCTAATGATACTAATTACAGGATCTCGTATTTGGTAGTCTACCAGGTCTTTCCACCGTAGCACTTTGTCATGAGTTATGTTCATCCCCTTTGGATCGCACTCAGCGCCTGGGACAGGGACAGCCTGCGACTGGCATCCGCAACCCGTAATTCAGAGAAAGCCACTTGATCGTTGATGATGGCGGCAGTGCTACACATAGCTCGCACCCCTGGTCCTAGGAGTTCTTCCCATTCCTCATCATCTGGAGTAGCACTTAGCCCTTGTCGTCGGGATAGGGCGTCAGCCCCGACATTCAAAGGTCCCGGCTTATACTTCAGGGAGAATTGGTAATTGTTTAGAGCTGTCAGCCATCGGTACCCTGCTGCATCCAATTTGGCCGAGGTATTGATGTACGTGAGGGGATTGTTATCTGTCCTTACCTCAAACGTAACACCGTAGAGGTAATTTGGAGCTTTTCCGTGATCGCCCATTTGAGAGCCAGGAACTCTAGCTTGTGGACAGGGTATTTCTGTTCACTGGGTGTCAGACTGCGGCTGATGTAGGCTTCAGGTCGAAGGCCCTCAGGGTGCTTCTGGTGCAGGACGGCACCCAGTCCATTGAGACTGGCATCCACATGCAGAACGTATAGTTGTTCTGGATCAGAATACGCAAGCACCGGCGCTTCGGTCAGGTTTTTCTTCAACTTCAGGAAGGCCTGTTCACTCTCAGGCGTCCATTTATCACCAAACGGTTGACGGGCCGACGTGGCCTTCCTTCCTGTATCTTCGGGGTATATCTTCAAAAGATTGTTCAGGGGTTAAGCTCGACTAGAGTACCCTTCCACAAAGCGACGGTATTACCTGCAGAAACCAAGGAAGGATAGCAGCTCTGTGACATTCTCGGGATGAGGCCAGTTCACGACCGCTTCTATTTTGGCTGGGTCAGTGGTGATTCCTTGAGCTGACACGATGTGTCCCACGTAAGTCACCGAGGTGTGACAGAACCGACACTTGTCGATGGACAATTTCAATCCTTCTTTCCCAAGATGGTCTATCACTTTAAGCAGCCTCTCTTCGTGCTCTTCCAGGGTCCTTCCGAAGACAATGATGTCGTCCAGGTAGACTAGACACTCCCGAGGGTTCATGTCTCCGATAGTCTTCTCCATCAGTCGTTGGAAGGTAGCACGGGCCCCACATATACCTTGGGGCATACGTGTAAATTGGTAGAAACCCAGGGGGCAGATGAAGACGGATTTCTCCTGGTCCTCCGCACTCATGGGTACCTGATAGTACCCAGATCATAAATCGAGCACACTGAACCATTGTCTTCCATTCAGAGCAATCAGAACCTCTTCAATGCGAGGAAGGTTGTACTGGTCCGGTATCGTACGATTGTTTAGGGTTCGATAGTCGACACACAGTCGTACGGATCCATTCTTCTTCCTTACCACCACTATGGGAGATGCGTAAGGACTCCGACACTCCGTCAAAATCCCAGCGGTCTCCATTTCTTGCAAGACGTTCCTTACATCGTCCACATCCCTAAGGGCGATGCGACGAGAGTGTTCACAGAATGGAGTGGCATCACTCAGTCTAATGGCATGTTGAGCGCTGTGACTGCACCCCACATTCATCTCACTCGTGGAGAACACAGTCAGTCGTTTATTCAACTTGGTCTTCAGCCGCTCTTTCCACTCAGTTGGCAATGTCAACTCGCCAAAGTTGAAGTCCAGATCGACTAACCGCTCTCCCACTGCAGCAGCATTCACCTGGGGCGTTGTTTCCACAGGTCTAACCGGATATATGCAACCCAGACTTTGTCCTGCATCAAGGTCCATCGGGAATGGGGAGATGTTCTGCACATATACGTTGGTTCGTAGAGGGATTTTAGTCGTCCACTCTTTCACTTCGGGTAGTACCCTATACCCTCTCTGAACCTCTTCCTCAGGGGTACTCTCCAGCAGAAAAGCTGATTGTTCTCATTTCGCTCAGGATAACAGCACCAGATGGCCATACTTTGCACTCCCCCTGGTAATATGGTCGTCAGTCCGCGTTGACGATTGTAGAGATCCCCGTGATGCTCTAAGGCATATACCCGGTTGTACTCCTCTCGTTGGACGGGATATAGGAGCGAGTTGGACAGCGGCAACTTGTTGGACTCTTTCAGGTATGCTCTCATTACAGCTTGTATTATATCAGTATTTGTTCCCAAGATGATAGGATACTTGCACTGATCTTGGGGCTCCGGGCATACCATTGCGGCTACATGCATGGGGTGTTTCTTGCCATTGTTCAGTTTGAGTATTTCCAGTTGAACCCTTACAATCCCATCGATGGTGTAGTCTTCGTTACTTTACCCCCTCACCTTCATATGTTCGGCCGACCACAGGGGGCAGTGTTTAAGGTGCTGGTCATAGAACTTGCGGTATATAATGGTCACTTGGGATCCGGTATCCAGTAGGGCAGAGGCATAGATCACTTCCAGTACAACAGGCACGATGGCCGAGGGACCTACTTGACTGTAAGCATCCCCTGGTAAGGCGTCATCACTGGGGCCGGAGTAAGGAGGAGCCTCTTCGGGTCCAGTACTTGTAGTCCCTTTCAAGAGCCTTCCCTGGTAGGCTAGGGTTCTCGCACTATTTCATTACGCATGCGCAATGTCTCTGCTGGCCGCCACAACTCCGCCTATACGGCGCATGCGCGAACTCGTGCAAAATGGCGGCGTCCTGCTCGGGAGCCGCCGGGGACCTCCGAAGCACCGGAGCGCTCCCTGCTCGGCCCCCACCCTCCAGAAGATCCAGCGGGTCTGTCGGGTGACCCCCGGCAGCGGAGGTAATGAGGGGGGGGTCGCGGGGCAGAGGGGGACAACCTGGCTACATAAAGATAAAACTGAGACTCCTTTGTAAAGAGAAAACTGGAGAGCAAGGGGAAAAAAGGAAAAGAAATGATTCCTAAATAACTACAAAACTCAGAAATAATCAAGCCTTATGTTCGAGCAAACCATCTACGTACTAGAACCCAATGTCCCCAAATGCAATAACCCTTAATACTGTTAAATCTAAAGTATCAGCCAAATAGAACGTCAGTTAGCAAGGAGGGGTAAACATTAAATACCACCGGGAAAGGAAGCTAAGAATTGATGAGCATATTAGGGTATACACACTAAGGGGGAAAAAGGTGGTACCAGACAAGGCAAAAAAAAGTAATCACAGATAACATTAGAGTCTACAACACAAACTAAATACCACAATAAGCTTAAATATTTAACCCCATGATACCTGTACCCGGATTTGTCTTGTATTTTACTGTTATTATATACTTTTCTACACAGTTCGGATTGACCATACGGCTATCTACAGGGGGTTCCGGATACTCCGAAAGGGTGCAGAGGCGAGACACTCCGAGAAGTCTCCAGTGGGCACTATGCCCAACCCCCTCCCCCTTAGGGTGGTGAAGGTTACTATGTTGGTGTGCAACTACCGCCCACTTTCTCTTTTCTTTTTCCTTTCTCTCTCTCCTCCCCCCTCCTTCTCTTGTCCATCCCTCCCAATTCCCCCCCAGCCCACCCCAGCAAGGAAAGACTCGAGCCCAGAGGAACGAGAGACTCAGAAGTCGAAATACCACAAAGGACACACACAGGAAAACAGACAAGGTATGAATATAGGTCTCCCCACCACCCTGGGAAAGTGGAGGGAAAAGAAGACCCCACCCAAACTAAAAACAAAACAAAATGGCTAATAAAACAACGCTAAAATTAGTCTCACTAAATGTAAAAGGATTCGATTCTGTAATTAAGAGAAAACTTGCCCTGCAAGAACTTAAGAAAACAAAAGTAGATGTACTATTCCTCCAAGAGACCCACTTTAATACGACGTCCCCCCCAAATACCTCCAGAGAGTCTATCCCCAAGCATATTATGCGTCCTGTAATGCAAAAAAAAGAGGGGAAGCTATTCTTTTCAAACATGATGAACCAATATACAAAGAAATGTTTAAGGGTTCACAAAAACATTCTCAAATAAAAATACCACTTCTCCATATCAGCCACAGTAAAACAAAATCCTATTTCCTAAAAAAATCATTCTCATCTTCCAATCAAAAGCATCAAATGCCAATCAAAACATTGAATTTACATTGTATACATGATGCCAAAAATCTATGCACCATGTACACTATGCCAATCAATGTTAACAATAAAATATTCCAAAACAAATACTATTAAATCCAAACAAGTATACTATTTAAACCAAGGAAGTCAACAGAAATAAATTAGCATTCATTAATCAAATCCCAAAACAATTAAAATACCACCCATAACAATTACACAATTAACTATTTCAATCGTTAAACCTAAACAAGGTACCATCAGACAAAATATAAGTACCAAAAAGAATCCAATATACAAAAGCAAGCCTCACCATGACCTAAAGTACAGCATACAACACCAAAAATTACATCTATCTAATTCCAAATTACATTACACACACATTTATGCATAGCAGCATAGCCAAAAACATTTTTAAGACAGCAAAACAAGCATTTCCTACCAAATCATTTCTTACCCTGTATGTATATATCGATCGAGACATACATACATACATACAGTGGCAAGAAATGATCTGAAAACAAAGAAAAACCTGGCGCCAAAAGTTCATTGGATAATCCTGTACTCCTCAGGGGATCAGCACACTTGCTTGACAGGCCATATAGGGAAAAAACACAAACAGACACAGATCATAGAGCAACACTGTAGGGTTAAAACAGGTCTACACTAATACACACACTGCACATATAACATAGAGACTCCTAGTGACTATAAAAACTAATTTATTAAATAAAAAGAACTATGCCATAAATTGGTTTGGACAAATGAGAGCACCGCTAGTCATCCAGATGTGAAAAATCAGAGCCCTACTTACAAGCAACAAGGCAAATACAGGCAATGCAACAAAGAGTCTTCCGGCTGCTGCTGATGTCTTTGCAGAGATGTAATTCCTGCTGCACCGTGACTTTCGTGCTAACTCTCCCTCCAGGGGTTAACAGGAACAGTGGCAGTGTTGGAAGCCTGCTTGTGGGGCTCACAGCTCTCCTCCACGTGAGGCTGCTCTCCTCACTTCCTCCTCCGGTTACACAAGCTGTCTCAGCGTGCCTGCACGCGAGTGTGCACGTGCCCTTAAAGGGACAGTACAAGCGTCCTGTATGCCAAGAACTAACGGCTGCAATGGGGCTCAAATGTGACCAAGTGTCCCAAAAAGTCCAATACCAAGCTCAAAGTGACTGTGTCACCTGCCCTACGCGTTTTGTGGATGTTACTCCACTTCCTCAGGGGCTACAAAGACTGACACTAAATGACATGTACATATACCCTAACCAATTAAAAATGTATTGCCCAATTAGGCTGTATAGCCTGCATGTCATTAATATCAAAGCACTACGTAACAACATAATACACATACAATACATTAAACCACATTAAAAACATTCAGATATCAACTGATAACCATATATCCCAAAATTGAGGCCAGATGTAATATCATAATAGGCATTGATATATACCAAAATGCCAAATTGTGGCCAAAGGATAAACAAACCTGCTTAAGCCACTTAGTATGCTACTGCTGGTACAGAGTCAAATGGATAAGGTGTCATCCATTAAGTAATGGTTGCATTTAACTAATGTTTGTTTGAGCCATTTCATCTACCTAAAAAGGAGCCCAGTTCAAAATCAATATTGAGCCCATATGGGGATAGAGTCTTAAGTTCATAGATCCAAAAGGCCTCCCTCCTATTGATGTGTTGAATGTTATTACCACCTCTCCAATTGGGTGTACACAATTCAATAGGTTGACAGAAAAGGCCCTTTGGATTTTTGCCATGATGTACCAAAAAGTGGTGGGACACACTGTGTGATATTAAACCCTTTTTGATGTTGTAGATATGTTCATATATACGTCATTGAAACGTACGACCAGTGCGACCCACATATTGCAGGCCACAAGGACACTGCAACATATAAATGACAAACTCCGACTTACATGAAATATGTGACATGATTTTGTAGTTTTTGGCGGTGACATTAGATTTGAATTCTGTGCTACAACAGCTGTACTTACAGGCTATATATTTACTGCATGGTTTAAACCCATTTTTAACCTGATTGATGTTCATTTTTATTTCACCTTGGTTTAAAGGGTAACTAGGTGCCAGTTTGTTCCTAAAGTTACCAGCTTTCTTAAAAACAATAGATGGCTGTGGTGTTAGTATCTGTGACAAAGTTGCATCCTGTAACAATATAGGCCAATGTTTGGCAAAAATATTCCTTATTTTGGGGGCCATAGCGTTATATTGTGTTATAAAGGAAATATTATTTTTTCCTTGGCTGTCCCCTTTGTCCTTATATTCCAGGAGTTTGTTCCTGTCCATATCTTGAACTAAAGAGATAGTATTCTCTAGTTTGTCTAAGGGATAATTCCGATCTAGAAACTTATTTTAGAGTTCATCCGCCTGCTCTACAAAAAATTCCAACCTGGAGCAGTTGTGCCTAAATCGGATGAATTGTCCTTTCGGAATATTCCTAATCCATTGCGGATTGTGATGGCTGTTGGCCATAACATAATTGTTGGCCTGTACAGGCTTAAAAAATGTTTGTGTATGAATGTGGTCATCAACAATACTAATATTTAAATCCAAAAAGTTAATGGTGGTTTTATCATATTGGCATATTAGTTTCAAATTTCTGTTATTGTCATTAAGGTACAAAATGAATTGATCTAATAGATCCAGTTCCCCATCCCAAATAAAAATAACGTCATCTATGTAGCGCCGCCATAGCACGAGGCTTGCACCAAATGGGCAGTTGTTCCAAATGGCCTCCTTCTCCCATTGCCCCATAAAAAGGTTCGCATAACTTGGGGCAAACCTCGTGCCCATGGCGGTACCACATATCTGCAAATAATACTGTAAATTATAACAAAAATAATTGTGTGTTAATATAAATCTAATCCCATCCATCAAGAAGGCCTTAAGGGCAGAGGATAAGGTGTTGTCTTCCTCGAACTCCCTTCGGATGGCCTCACATCGCTGTTGATGGTCTATTATTGTATACAGGGATGTGACATCACCTGTTACCCATACATAACTAGACCTCCAATCAATCTCACGCAAGATTTGCAAGACTTGTGTAGTGTCCTTCAAATGTGAATCTAACTTCGCTACTAGTGGCTGTAAATAATAATCTATAAATTGAGATAAATTGGACGTGAGTGATTGTATTCCTGAAATAATAGGACGACCGGGGGTGTGTGTAAGATCTTTATGAATCTTAGGGATAAAGTAAAATAGAGGTATACGTGGGTGCAAATTATTCAAAAAGTCAAACTCATCCTGCGTGATAGCTTGATTGGCAAGTCCCGTATCTAAAAGGGTAACTAATTCAGAGTGATAAATGTCCGTTGGGTCACTAGCAAGGGGGAGGTAAGTAGTAGTGTCACCAAGAAGTCTTCTTGATTCTTGGACATAATAATTACTGTCCATCACTACTACTCCCCCACCCTTGTCGGCTGGTTTGATAACAATCAAATCGTTACTGGCCAGTGACTTTCCTCTTGATTGAGGTTGTCGTGTTTGATTTTAAAGGTACGACTTGATTGTTCCAGATCTCTAGAAACCATCTCTACGAAGGTGTTCACAAAGTGGCCTTGGACAAACTTGGGATTAAAAGTGGACTGTTTTTTAAAAGGAGTAGATTTATATACATTACTCACTCCTACAGATTCAAGAAATGATCTGTAATAAAAAAAAATATATATCACATGTAAAAAAAAAAAAACATATACAAGTTAACAAAAAAAAACATTTCTTTTGTTGACTTACCATTACCTGATCAACTCACTGACTCCCGTTGAACACCTTACTCTCGAACCAATCCACACACCGGAACCCATAAAATAAACCATAAAATAATAAACCATAACAATCCAGGGGTCTTCTATTTGTAATCCATCTTCATCTGTATTCTTCTTTCTTTTTTCTTGTTCCGCTCTCTTCCGGGGTCTTCTTCTCTTCTTCGGCCACGCCCTGGCCTTTTTTCTTCTGTAGGAGGTCCTTCCTCCTCAGCATCTTGCTTCAAAATTAGATGACATAGGCTTTTATAGGCATATGACGTCACATTTTGGACCTCCCCTCCTAAGAAGATAAGAAGGGCGTGGCGTAAGAAGATGGAAGAAGACGATGAAGACCCCAAAGAAGAAAAGAAGACCCCAAGACTGACGGAAATTATTACAAATAGAAGAAAGAAGACACCTTTGTGGATTGTAAGGGTTTATTATTTTATGGTTACCTATGGATTGGTTCCAGTGCTTCCGGGTCCCCTGGATTTCGATGAGTGGGCATCTAATGGTAAGTAAACAAAAGAAAAGTTCATTATTTTAACTTTTACAGGTTTTTTTTATTTTTTATTCATGTGTTTTATTTTTTATTTTCCATTTAATGCCCCTGAATTGATCTATGTCCCTATGGATATACATACATACATTCTGGGACACTGAATGGGTGTATTATATGTGATTTTTGGATGTAAATGCATTGTTTTTTATGCTCTATTATTGCCCCTGTATGTTATGTATATCTATCTATATGGATATACATACAGGGATAATAATTGATTTTTTTGCTATTGTTTATGTTCTTTTCATGTATCACAAATGTATTTAGCAGCTTTATTTATACATTGGTGTGTGTAATGTAATTTTTATTTAGTAACATGTAATTTTAAATGGTTTATTTCTGGTAGTTAGATTGGAATGATGGTGATTACTTTGACAGAATTTATTTGGCAATGGTTTGGCTTTAGGAATTGAATAGGGAATTGTATAATTGATTTGGATTGTATTGTAATTGGTTTAGGAAATTGATTAATTGATTGATGGTAAATGTATTTATGTTGCTTAGTTTCGATTTGATTTTGTGGATGGCATTGGTGGTTAGGGGACATTGTTCATAGTGTATTTTATTTCTAAATAGATTTTGCATAGTGTTACATGATGCACAGATTAATTGCATCATGTACACACTCATTGCAATTGTGTCACATTTGATATATATTTGTCTAGCTGCTGGTTTGTTGGGAGAGGACATATAATTTATTTTTAAAAGTGCTGCTGGATTAATTGTATTATGTGATAATTATGAGATTCAGATTTGATGTTTTTATGTAGACATGTTTATGTAATCCTGAACCATTTATTTGTATATTGGTGTTATATGTATATATGTATAAGTATATATGTATATGTATATGTACATATCTATATATATATATAGAGAGAGAGATCTCTATCTCTATCTCTATCTCACGCTAACACAGTACTGATACCTCTACATATATATATACATATATATATATATATATATATATATATATATACAGTGTTCGACAATTATATACATTTACTCGCCCGGGGCTGGTAGATTTAACCCCCGGGCGAGTAAATATTGGCCCAAGCAGCACACGTGTGTTATTTACATTTCCCGCGCTCGCGCTGCTGCTTTTCCCGCGCTCGCGCTGGAGAAAAAAAAAAAAAGCCGGAGGCGGGTTCATGTTGCTGGGGGAGATTACCCCGCCTCCGGCTCTCTGAGCAGTGGCCTCCCTCCTCAGCGCTTCTACTCCTCCCCCTTCCGGCAGGCAGCCGCTTCCATGCCTGTCTGCCTCAGGCCCCTGCAGGGCCATCTGTCACCCCTCCCATCGGGCCATCCGCCCCCCCCTCGCATCGGGCCACCAGCCCCCCCTCACACCGGGCCATCCGCCCCCCCCTCGCACCGGGCCATCCGCCCCCCCCCTCGCACCAGGCCACCCGCCCCCCCCCTCGCACCGGGCCATCCGCCCCCCCCCTCGCATCGGGCCATCCGCCACCCCCCCACCCTCACACCAATCTCTCCCGGCCTCCGTGACCCCCCCCTCACCCCACGCGGCGTCGGTGTGCTGCCTCTACGGACAGTCTGCCGATCTGTCAGCTGTTAAGGAAACCCCTGATGGCCAGCTCAGTTGTTAGCAGGGGAAATCCTCTAACTGGCTCTTCTCCCTGCTCTAAGCAGGGGAAATCCCCTAACGGTGCCTCTCCCTGCTCTAAGCAGGGGAAATCCCCTACCGGAGCCTCTCCCTGCTCTAAGCAGGGGAAATCCCCTAACGGTGCCTCTCCCTGCTCTAAGCAGGGGAAATACCCTACCGGAGCCTCTCCCTGCTCTAAGCACGGGAAATACCCTAACGGTGTCTCTCCCTGCTCTAAGCAGGGGAAATCCCCTACCGGCCCTTCTACATCTATCAGTGAATACTGCGGCGTCGGCGTCCCACTCTGGAGGGGGCGCGGCCCCTTGCAGAGGCCCTCTTGCCGTGCGGAGGCCTCCGCTGCCATGTGCGACCCCCTGCCTTACGGGTGAGTGTTTGTGTGTGTGAGTGACAGACTGTGATTGTGTGATTGTGAGTTTGTCTGAGTGAGTGTGAGTGTGTCACCCTCTCTCCCTCTCCCTGTGTCACCCTCCCTCTCCCTGTGTCACCCTCCCTCTCCCTGTGTCACCCTCCCTCTCCCTGTGACACCCTCCCTCTCCCTGTGTCACCCTCCCTCTCCCTGTGACACCCTCCCTCTCCCTGTGTCACCCTCCCTCTCCCTGTGTCACCCTCTCTCTCCCTGTGTCACCCTCTCTCCCTCTCCCTGTGTCACCCTCTCCCTGTATCACCCTCCCTCTCCCTGTGTCACCCACCATCTCCCTCTGTCACCCTCTCCCTGTGTCACCCACCATCTCCCTCTGTCACCCTCTCCCTGTGTCACCCACCCTCTCCCTGTGTCACCCTCTCTCCCTCTCCCTGTGTCACCCTCTCCCTGTATCACCCTCCCTCTCCCTGTGTCACCCACCATCTCCCTCTGTCACCCACCATCTCCCTCTGTCACCCACCATCTCCCTCTGTCACCCACCATCTCCCTCTGTCACCCTCCCTCTCCCTGTGTCACCCTTCCCCTCCCTGTGTCACCCTCCCTCTCCCTGTGTCGCCCTCCCTCTCCCTGTGTCGCCATCCCTCTCCCTGTGTCACCCACCCTCTCCCTGTGTCACCCACCCTCTCCCTCTCCCTGTGTCACCCTCCCTCTCCCTGTGTCACCCTCCATCTCCCTGTGTCACCCTCTCCCTCTCCCTGTGTCACCCTCCCTCTCCCCGTGTCACCCTCCCTCTCCCTGTGTCACCCACCCTCTCCCTCTCCCTGTGTCACCCACCCTCTCCCTCTCCCTGTGTCACCCTCCCTCTCCCTGTGTCACCCTCCCTCTCCCTTTGTCATCCTCCCTCTCCCTGTGTCACCCTCCCTCTCCCTGTGTCACCCTCCCCCTCTCCCTGTGTCACCCTCCCCCTCTCCCTGTGTCACCCTCCCCCTCTCCATGTGTCACCCTCCCCCTCTCCCTGTGTCACCCTCCCCCTCTCCCTGTGTCACCCACCCTCTCCCTGTGTCACCCCCTCTCCCTGTGTCACCCACCCTCTCCCTGTCACCCTCCCCCTCTCCCTGTGTCACCCTCCCCTCTCCCTGTGTCACCCTCCCCTCTCCCTGTGTTGCTCTGACTAGGAATTTATTAAATGTATTTTATTTATATATTTTATTTTAAAGCGGGGTTGGGGGCGGGACTATGGGCAGAGCTGGGGGCGGGACTAGGGGCGGAGTTGGGGGCGGGACTAGGTGGCGAGTAGATTTTTTGGTTGGGCGAGTAGATTTTTGGGTGATTTGTCGAACACTGTATATATATATATATATATATATATATATATATATATATATATATATATATATATATATATATATATACTGCACCGACACACTTTATTCGAGCAAATGCCCAGTTTGTACCTGGCAGATACCTGGAATCCGCCGCTGCTCACCTCTTGCATGCTTCGTTGCGTTTGCCTTCCCAGCCACGGTTCATGCCTGGCTGACGGGGGCCTGATCTGTTAAATGATAATGATCAGGATTTACTAGGCTGCAATGCTTCGCATGTCCACCAGATGGCATAAATTCATGACTTGTAAAGCGCTGAATCAGTAATGTGTGGGCTTGCAGTTGTTTCGTTTAAAAAAGATACTGTACCACAGTGTGCCATTGTTACTTGACCTTGAGACTGAAGGAAGACGTTGCAAAAATGTATCAATTTAGGCTTTACATACCAGTATTAAATAAAGACAAAGACCAGTGTACGAAGTTTCAGTTACTGTACACTATTCTTCAGAGACCCACCATGAGTGTTCAAGTGCAGCAGCCTGTGTTCCAAAAACCTGGAAGAAGTTATGCTTATTTGATATGGGCCGCTATTAATGCAACAGAGGATAAGATGGCAACAGTTGTTCAAATTTATCAGTATTTTATCGAAAACTATGACTTTTACAAATTTTCGCCAACTCCTCATTTGTGGAAGCGTGCAATAAGGAAAAAGTTATGTACAGTAGTGACCCCTGTTTTCACCGAATTGAGCCCCAATTTGTTGGAGGGTATTGGTGTGTGTCACAGGGGTTTTCCCGTATCTATGATCATGGAGGCGGCAAAAGGCGAAGGGTCGTGTTAAAACCAACTAAGAAGCGACAGTCCCTGCCAAGCAATGCACCAGCACCAGCACCAGCACCAGCACCGGCTTCCAAAGATGGTCCCACTGTCAGTGACAACCCTGAGACAGAGTCGGATTTCGCGGCCAGTTTTGATGAAGCTTGCATGTACCTAAGCGATTTCCCGCCTCACCTGCTGACTACAGGTGGGCTAGTCCCGCTGCAAACTATCGACGTGGGTGATGAAGAAAGCTGTACTGGCACTGGTGGACCGGCGCTGGCGCCAGCTGAATGGGAAATACAGTAGTACAGTATGGTGAGTACTGTATTGTTGCCGTATTATTTTGGTGGGGCTGGCTGGGTACTTCTTTAGGGGGCTGACCATTACTGTACATTAAAACTTTTCATTTTGTTTTTCCTCAGAAAAGAAAACGGCTAATGGGGGGATTTCGATGGATAATATTGTGCTGTACAGTATGCTGATGTTTTCTGGCCGAACAGTATACTGTGTAATAAACCCGAATAAATAAAACTATGCATTTATTCTACAGTACATGTTCAGTAAATTACTGCACATACTGTACTGGGGGCGAGATGTGTTTGCAGCAGAGAGAGAGATTTAATAATATTGTACAGTGAGCAGGGGGTTCCCTGAGCCAGAAATTAATGCTCAGGGACCCCCCGTGCTCCTGCTCAATATTATTAAAAATACAGAAATGCTGCGTCATTACCATAGCGGATAGCCGCTAAGGCAATGAAGGGGTTAACCCACCGTGCCCGCTTTATTGTGTGTAGTGGGGATGGGTGAGGGGGGTATTTGGCCCTTGGTGTGAGTTTAGGACTTGCGGGAGGGGGGGGGGGGGTTGCGGGTGCACTTAACCCCTTCACGACCGTGGCAGTTAATACCGCTACGGTCATGAAGGGGTTAAGCCCTCCCGCTCCCCCCCCCCGCAAGCCCTAAACAACCATCGTTGGGGCTAATACCCCATTCACCCACCCTCCCGCTACCCACAATAAAAAAATACACACACACAGCAGCCGCCAAAAAATAAATAAATAAATCTAAATAAATAAATAAATAAATGACAATAAATACATTTGAAATACATTTTTATTGATAGTGTAGATGTGCAGGGGGTCTCCGGAGCTGAATCGCGTTGGTTTTAGGTCTGGGGACCCCGTGCCCCCCAAGATACAGGCCCCTTTAGGCGCCTTCCTTCTCTTGCCCACACAAAACATAGCCAAAACCAAGCCAATACATTGCAAGTACATTCAGATATCAATTAACCCCTTAAACACCTTATCGGATAATAACCGCAAAGGTAATTAAGGGGTTAAGCCACACAGGCACGATACCCACTCTTTACCCATGAATTTGTACTGTGGCTTCATCATGCAACTATATATATATACTGTATATATATATACAGAGAGACAGAGAGAAAGAGAGAGAGATATATACAGTATATATATATATATATATATATACACACACGTTATATACACACCCATGATAAACCAATATACAGTACAAATAAATGTAGAAGGGTTATCAAAAGAACTGTCCTACAACCAAACACTTCTACATACAGTACATACACACTAAATTAAAATCAATTTCCTTTAATATTCATAACTGATCTCTCAATCTAAATCATCACTAAACCTCTGAAAAGCCATTTAAACAACTTACATTCCAATATTAATGATGCCTCAATATCTATGCACCATATACATTCTGCAAATTAATCAAACGTAAACAAAAATCAATTAGCAATCATTATTTACATCCCTAAACAATTCACACTCAATCACGAACAATGAAACCATTAACAGATTCACGCCTAGAGCAGAACAATTAAGCCTTTGAAAAAATATAAGTACCGACAAAAATACAACCTTTACAAACCAAACCTACACTGGCGACACACTTTATTCGAGCTTGGCTAGTCCCACGAATTCGGGTATACCCGGGTGTATTGAGGTTTGTGACTGTTTTCTGCCCGAGTGCATTGAGTTATTTTCCAAGCAGGGATTGAAGCATTTTATTCCCGCTGGCTGCAATACTGCACAGTATATATATATAAACTGCATTACAATTCATGAATTTATGCCATATGGTAGACACGCGAAGCATTGCAGCCTATTAAATCCTAATCATTATCATTTAACAGATCAGCCGCCCATCAGCCAGGCATGAACCCAGGCTGGGAAGGCAAATGCAACGGGGCTTGTCAGAGGTTAGGAGTGGCGCATTCCAGGTATCTGCCAGGTACATACTGGGTATTTGCTCGAATAAAGTGTGTCGGTGCAGTATCCCTGACCTTCCTC
The DNA here is from genome assembly GCF_040206685.1 of Ascaphus truei. Classification (NCBI taxonomy): domain Eukaryota; kingdom Metazoa; phylum Chordata; class Amphibia; order Anura; family Ascaphidae; genus Ascaphus; species Ascaphus truei. The sequence continues at coordinate 6,723,987 of NC_134493.1, forward strand.
AAACACACAATACAATACCAAGGAATACATCTACTGTATCTAATTTTAAAATACTTTAAACTCACAAAATAATTAATAACACATCTAATCCAGCTTTTAAAACATCATAATTTCTTACCCTGAATGTATACTGTACAGTATATCTCTCTAGACATATACAGTATACTGTACATACATACATACAGTGGCAAGAAATGATATACCACAAAAATAAATAAATACACATGTTAAAAAACCTTTTGAAAAAATTAACAAGTTAAATAAAATACATTTCTTTACTGTAGTTCACTTACCATTACTTGCCCCCACCGACTCCCGTTGCGCAGCTTACTCACGAACCAATCCACGATCAGGAACCCATAAAATAATAAACCATTCAAAATAATAAACATTAATCTAAAAATCCAAATCAATCCACGGGTCTTCTACTTGTAATCCATCTTCATCTGTATTCTTCTTTCTTCTATCTCTTTCCGGGCGGGGCAGGGCGTGGTCTTCTTTCCATCATCGGCCACGCCCTTGTCTTTTTTCTTCTCCGGAGGTCCTTCCTCCGCGGCGTCTGGCTGCAAAATGAGACGACATGGGCTTTTTTTTTTTCAACTTTGTTTTTATTGGTTTTTAGTGCATACAATCAATGGGATACATTACGTTGATAATTATTCCACGTATACACTTCACTTGCAAGGACATACTACATATGACGGACGCACGTGGGGGAAACCTACAGGACAAGACCTTAACAGACAGACAACAATTACGGGGAAGTATGGGGGGGGTAGGGGGGGGGTAGGGAGGGAGAGGCGTAGACGAATCTCTTACTACTTGATGATCCAACGTCCTGCGCCGACACTGTTAGCACCCTGCTCTTGATCTCACCGAGAGCCCTGCGCCAGATCCGCTTCCGCTATTCTACTTTGTTTCCGTTGGGGTAGTACTACTGCCCTGGGGGAGCCCTGCCGTCCGAACGTCCCGTGTAGCCCCCCGTCCATCATCCAAGGAGAACCCACTTCCATTACTTTTTCTTCTAATGTCTTATATTCCGGTAATTCCATAAAGGGTTCTAGCTGTTCTTTAACTTTATTAATTTCCCCATCCAGTACCTCTAAAGTGGTGGCTCTGTGTTTAATGAGCAACTGGATTATTCCTACTGAACATGTATCTAATATACAATTCCACTCTTTTAAAAAACATTCATCTCAAGATCTAAAGTGGGTGGCTTCAGAATCCTGAGATCCCTGGGTATCCTCTTATGCTCAAGATATTGTTTCAGCGTATAGGTTTCCTAAATTTGTCTCATCTCTTGGGTTAATAGTTTCTCTAACTTAGAGAACTGGGTGTCAAGGCTTTCTTTGTCAGGATCCATAGGATCATTAGTTTCATCAAATAGGCCTTCAAGATTGAGCCCTCGCAAGGCTCTATTGGTGAATAGTGCCATATTGAATAAGTGTGGTCAGCTGCTGAGAGAGTGGAGAGAAAAAGAAAAAAAACTCACAACAAACTACATAAATAAACTCCTTACAAGCTCTAAGCTAAACCAAACAATGTGAGGTGCAATTAAACTAAATAAAGATGATAAAGTGAAACATTGCATGTGAAATGAACCAGTGAAATGTGATATGAAAAATTAACTGGAAGAGAAGAGCTGCCAAGGGGAACCTGTAACGTACGTGCTTGCCACAAACTGGTACCGGACCGCGGGGCTGAGGTGGAGATGTATACACTGGCGACACACTTTATTCGAGCTCGGCTAGTCCCGCGAATTCGGGTATACCCGGGTGTATTGAGGTTTGTGACTGTTTTCTGCCCGAGTGCATTGGGTTATTTTCCAGGCAGGGATTGAAGCATTTTATTCCCGCTGGCTGCAATACTGCACAGTATATATATATATATACTGCATTACAATTCATGAATTTATGCCATCTGGTAGACACGCGAAGCATTGCAGCCTATTAAATCCTAATCATTATCATTTAACAGATCAGCCGCCCGTCAGCCAGGCATGAACCCAGGCTGGGAAGGCAAACGCAACGGGGCTTGTCAGAGGTGAGGAGCGGCGCATTCCAGGTATCTGCCAGGTACATACTGGGTATTTGCTCGAATAAAGTGTGTCGGTGCAGTAAGCACCGACCTTCGGCCACGGAGTCAGGTCCGGAGTGCGGATTCCATGGTCAGACATAGCCAGGTCAGGATTGGAGAAAGCAGGGTTAACGTTATCCAGGCAGGGGTCAAGGCAGGCGGCACAGGAGCGGGTGTCGAGGAAACAAGCCAAGGTCATCAACAGGAAATCTTGGGTGAAGGTATTCCAGCCTAGGAGGCTAGAACCTTGAGAGAAGCCACTGCAGCTGCGAAACTTCAGCGAAGGTGCTTCAGTGCGGCAGGAAAAGGCCAGGAGTCACAGGAACCAGAAGCTTTGGTGCAGAGACTTCCGGACAGGAGCAAACTCCACTTCGAGGAAGCAGGAAGCAGAGGTGTAGACACGCCACAGGAAACACTGGAGAACCAGCGTAGCCGCTTCCGCGCGGCAAAGTTTGACAGGAACAAGGAAGCAGCGCCGAGGCTACTATGCAAGAAGCCCTTGGGCAGCAGGGGACTAGGAGCAGGTTACAAGGCACGAGGAGGCCTAGCAGGCCAAACAGAGAGTCTGTGACCAGCACAGTTACTTGCATAATGGATTGCAAAGTCTATGTCCAGCAACTTCCTGAAGGCGGGGCAGGAACTAAATAGCACAGGAGGCCAATCAGGCCAGAGCTGCACAGGAGGCAACAAGAGGCAGGTGATTGCAGAAGCAGGGAATAGTTTGTCTACAAAGCTCAGGATGGATGGGCTCCAGCCAAACCCAGGGGCGGATTCCTGAGAGAACCTCATAAAACAGATACTCCCAGGACCTGTTGGACAAATGCAACAAACACAAAATATGCATTCCCCGGCGCTATAAAATTGACATAAGTCCAAAGTACCGTAGTCCAAATGTCAGTCCATAAATACTGGATGGACTCCGGACTGGGAGACCTCTAAAGCGTCATTTCGCCGAGCATGTATATAACATCAAGAGAGGTCTAGAGACACATAGTGTCTCTAATCATTTCAAATTGAAACATAATCAAAATCCTGATGGCCTTATCTGCATGGGCATTGACAATCCCAAGATAAATTGGCGCAGGGGTGATAGACTAAACACGGTTTCCAGACGTGAAAGTTACTGGATCTATGTGTTAAAAACCTTATCCCCCCCGGGGCTCAATAAAGATTTTGACTTAGCAGCCTTTTTAAAAGATCCATGAAATTACAATTATGGATCCTACAATTCCATTCATTATATGCAAGACATTTCATGTTTCAGTACCATGTTTCAACATGTTTGATTATGTATTAGCATGAATCAGGTTTTTATATGTTTTTATATGTTTTTATATGCATCGTTTTTACATGCACTGTTATTGTGACTATTCAGTCACGTGTTGTAGGGCTTATATGACCACATCAGCGATCTGTCTTCAGACTGCTGTTATATGCCTGCATCACTGCCTGTCAATCACTACACAATATCTGCCCCCTTGTGGGAAGTGCCTTCTTTTTTAAAATGTATATATAGAGATGCCATTACTAAGCTCCACCATCCCCTGAGGAAGTGACGTTCCGTCACAAAACGCATAGGGAGGAGGAGCTTAGTGTTGTATGTGTCTGTCCTTGAAACTTTTTAATTGGAAAGCCAAAAGATCCAAATCTTCATTTAACCCTCCTGGTTATAGTGTCTGTAATTTAAAAATCCAGTAGGTCTCTTGCTTTCTTAATCCAAAAAGCCTATCACCCCTCATTTATCCTTTGCTGATGTGTTCTATACCTACTATAGAGAGTTCATTGCTGTTTTTATTATGCACATTTAAAAAGTGTCTTGGCACCCCATGACCAACAAAGCCTTTTATAATGTTTCTTCTATGTTCAAAGAAACGTTCTTTTAGGCTACTTTTTGTACATCCTATATAATGTAAACTGCATGGGCAGGTTAACATATAAATTACATATGCAGTATTACAGTTTATAAATTCCTTAATATTAAATATTTCGCCAGTAACCTTCGATGTGAAGTCCTTGCTTCTATGGATTAGATGTTTACCCGTCAAACAATTCCTTCTGCCACATTTATAGCAACTTGCCGAACATGTAGTTAGCCAAGTGTCTCTAGGAATGGAATCTTTGTCAGATTGGTCTTTTCTTTTCTCAGTTGGCTGGGTGCTAAGATGTTTTTAAGATTTTTCGTACGTTTAAAAAATGACCGTAGGATTTTCACTAAATGTGTTGCCTAAAATGGGATCATTAAGTATAATTTCCCAATGTTTTTCGATCACTTTTTTTTAATTTTATTAGCCTCCCTATTGTATTTGGTAATAAATAAACAAATTTCATGATCTTGTTCTTTGGGGACCAGATTTACTCTTTGTTCTAATAAAACCTGTCTTTCTTGTTCTCTTACTCTTCCCATGGCAGCAACTAGTTTCTCACTCCTGTAGCCTTTTTCTACAAATTTGTTACGGAGTGATAGTGATTGCTCCTCAAAATCTGAATCCTTAGTGCAGTTTCTTCGGACTCTTAAAAATTGTCCGTAAGGGAAATTGTTTATCCATGCCTTGGAGTGATTGCTCCTGTAGCCAGGTAGCTGTTTGAATCAACTGGTTTAAAATGTGTTTTCGTTAAAATCCTTTTGTTTTTGCTTAAAAAACCCAGATCTAAATAGTTTATAGTGACCGTATTGTGTTCATGGGCAAACTGCAAATTAATACCATTGTTATTAAGATATAGATACAACTTTTGAAGGTCTTCCGTATTTATTTCCATATGATTAAAAAGTAATCTATAAATCTTTTGTATAAAAAAATATTTTAAGCAAAGGGGTTGTTTTGCCAAATGTTCTCATTTTCCCACTGTTCCATAAATAAATTAGTGAAGCTAGGGGCGAACTTAGTCCCCATAGCTGTTCCGCATGTTTGTAAGTAAAAATTTCCCCCAAAGATAAAATAATTGTGTTTTAATATAAAATCAATAGTCTTTAAAATGAACTCTCTTTGTTTTGTGCACATCAGCGGATCCTGTCTTAAAAAGTAATCAATAGCATCGATTCCTTTATCATGTACAATACACGTACATAATCCAGTGACATCACAAGTGACCCTTAAAAGATCATCCGCCCATTCCAGGTTTTCTATCAGTTCCAAAACGTGTTTCGTGCCTCTTATGTATGACTTCTAATATTTTACATGATTCTGCAGGAACAAATCCACATATTCTGACAGGTTAGACGTTATGGAGTCTATCCCTGAAATAATGGGGCGTCCTGGGGGATTTACCAAACTCTTATGTATCTTCGGTAGATGATACATTAAAGGTGTCCTTGGCTGCTCAATGTTAAGAAATGTAAATTCTGCTTTGTTCAGAACTCAATTATCCATACCCTCTTTTAGGAGTTTTACTAATTGTATTTGAAATTGTATCATTGGGTCAGTGATGAGTAATGGATATGAGTTTGTGTCCTCTAGGAGTCGCATCATTTATATAATCAATTTTATCCTGTAGCACCACTCCTCCCCCTTTGTCCGCCTGATGAATAACTATATTTTTGTTGTTTTTTAGTTCCTCCAAAGCCTTTCTCTCAGTGCGTGTCAAATTGGGAGTCATTGTGGTTTGGTTTTCACATAGTTTGATTAAATCTTTTAGAACAAGTTCATGAAAGACTTCAACAGTATGTCCATTTGAGTGGGATGGATAGAAGGATGATTTTGGTTTGAATTTGGAATGTATTGTTTTTTTCCAAATTACAACTAGACCCTATTAGATCATTTGTCTCTTCAGGTCCTTCATTTTCCTCCAAAAGGGCTGCCATAGTTGCGAGATATTTTCTTTCTCTTAATTGTGATTCACTATCATAGATGGGTACAGTTTGAGTACCATTCTTTAGAAAATGTCATTTTAAAGTTAATTTTCTAGTAAATCTATGCAAGTCAAAAAACAGGTCAAACAAAATGGGGCTGCTTGCGGGTGCAAAAGATAGTCCTTTCTCTAGAACACTACTTTGCTCCATTGTGAGTGTAAGTGTAGATAGATTAAATATACTTTTCTTTCTGTTTTCCCTCATTAATTAAAATTGCTTTTTTCTTTGAACTTCTTTCCCCCCTCTGCTACCTCTCTTTCTAGTTTTTTTCAGGTCTTTCTGAGTCTGGATTAGTTGCTTTTTCTTTTTTCTAGTAGAATCCTTTTCTTTTTCCTGAACCTCCTGGAATCGTAATTATTTTTTTGTCCTACTCTGGGTATAGGCACTTCTTCTTTTTTTCCTACCTGGTCTCTCTCTAAAAAAGATGCTGTAGAAGTGTTTTTAAAAATCTCCAATGGACCTGTCTTAGTTTTTGGTCTAGCTCCCAATTGGGTCTCTATTTGTGATACTTCTTCTATTCTAATTATGTCAGAAAGGGCTCTTTGTGGAATCGGCTCTTAAGTCTTTAGGTGTAGAAAGATTAAACCCCCTTCTCATTTTTGGAGTTGGATTAAACCTTGGTGATTCTACTTTGTTTTTTAATTTAAATTGTAACGTACATGGGAGAGATCCCATTGGTTATTTGAATAATCATTGTCTCCATAGTTTTGTTTATCTTCATCCCTCTTGTGATTATATTATATCTGTCTCTAGGGTTTCTCTGGAATCTCTATTTTTTTGGGGGTTTCTATTACCATCAGATTACCATCTCTTTTTAGTGCCCAATTCCTCTGTTTGTTTGTACTGTAATCATTGAAATCTCTTTTAATTTATTTCTTTTATTCATTAATAAATCTTCTTCAAAACTCTCCATTCTTATATTTGTAGCTTCTTCTAGATCCTTAAATTCCATTGTTTCATTAAAATGTTTGAATTCTTCCTGTAGTTGATCTATTTCTTCTGCTAAAATGTCTAATTTATTTTCCCTATATGTAATTAAAAGCCTAATTAAAGCAAAAGAACCTGCATCTAAAATTTCATTCCATGTTTTGCTGAACTCTAAATCTTCAAATGTGGGCTTTTTAAAAAGCCTTAGTCCCCTTGGAATTCTCCCATCCTCTAGATATTTTTTTTAGGAAAACCACATCCCACCATTAGCGTGCTTCTACTTTTAGAAAATTCTCTAATTTATTGAATTCAGAGGAAAGGTCACAAGTTTCTTCTTCCTCTATTATTGTTGTTGTATTATTTAAAATACCTTTAGTAAGATTTTTCCTTTTATAATAATAATAATTATTATAATAATAATATTAAGAAATCTATCACTTCCTGACATGAAGCTTGCCATATTGCAATATATAAAAGATGTTTATGTATATAATTGTAATTTCAAAAACAATTAGATTGTGGAGATAATAGCAGCGCCACTAAGTGAGAAATTGTAAAAATGCGAACAGAAAGATTTGGTGTGCTTATAAACAAACTCCAAAATACATACAAACTGGTGTCTACTGACTGCTGGCTGTCTTAAAAAGTGGGAGAATTGTGTGGGGATGAACCTGGAATGGGGATGAGGCTATTACTGTTAAAACAATAACCATGATTAAAAGCTTGCATTAAAATGCCTTATAGAATTAAAAGGTGTGTAACCCAATTATATATACTGAACCAACAGTGTGGTTGATTGTGACATGAACCAAGGAGGAACTCAAGTAACAGGTCTTGATCAGTCTTATTGAAATTGAATAAAACAATATAAACAGTGTTTAGTCTTTGTGTTTGACGTCAGATGTCCTATTCAATGCAGAAAAAATGCAGCCTCTCAAAATAAGGATAACCAATCCTTAGTTTAGCGAAACCTCAAAGAGAAACTATAAGAAAAGGCGCAAAGAAGCCATGAATAAAACCAACTTTATAGGTAAAATATAGCAAAATCAATGCATAATTTGAAAGCATATGTGCAAAAAAAATAATAAAAGTAAAGACTTTGCCTGATATAGCTGGTACTGCTGCTGGTGTGCCAGAGGTGGTTCAAAACACGTTTGCTTTCCCACTGAGTTCAAAATCTTTCCCCATCAGACAATATATTTTAAGCAAACATCTGATTCATTCTTGTCTTGAACATGACACACATGAGTAATCACCTTGGGATGAATTACATTTTAGAAATTTGAATAAATGACTCTCGGACTATTACTAATCAGGAAATGTTGACAATCAAAAGAAGATTGTAACTTTATTCTTTGCATCTACAGATTTTACAGAAACACAACATTGCCAATTTGATTATAGATGATTATCAGGTGTGTTTAGCCTTTAATGGACAATATTGGCTTCTGGGGTGTTTTTAATCACAGTGTCCCCACTGTGATTAAAAACACCCCAGAAGCCAATATTGTCCATTAAAGGCTAAACACACCTGATAATCATCTATAATCTAATTCATTGGGTATATAATCACCATGGGTAATCCCTCCCAGTATCCCTGATAAGACAATTTGATTGGCGAAATGCTTAGGAGGAGGAGCCTACCAAGGATCATGATCTGATCCGTAACAGAGCGAGCAAACAAGCATTCATTGTGAGCTCTGTGGGACGCAATCAGCCATAATCGGCCTGAGGGACATTAGCCAGCCTGAGAACACATCCAACCGTCATATCCGGTAACTGATGTCACGCTCTGAGCCCCACGTCACATTCGGTATCGGAGAGTAGGTTTGAGCACCAGCCAGCCGCAGCAGCTACCAGCTAAACAACAGTGTAAGGCTGCGGTCCCAGTAATGTCTGTGACACGCGCGCCCGGCGGGGGGCGGCGCATGTCACAGCGCTAACCGCGTTCTGCGGTCTGTGAGGAGAGGAGAATCTTGCGACGGGAGGGAGCGTGGTCGGGGATTTGCGGGGGCGTGGCCATTACGTCACGCGGCTGGATCGCCCTCATTGGGTGAACCGCCGGTGGGGTCGTGGCCACGCCTCCATCGCTGGGAGTAAACTCAATTTTATTGAGTTGTGAAAAACCCTGCCGCACGGCACGGCTGCACCTTCTGCGTGACGGTGCGTAGTGGGCCCAGCCCCATTGAGGGGCGGTGCTTACACGCACAGTGCACCCCGCGCCGTGCGCACAGACTGTACTGGGACCGCAGCCTAAGTGAGCCTACTGAGGACATTACCCAGGACATGACTTCACTAACCTAGCGACACAGCAGCGCGGTCAAGATCGGCATGCCATTACATCTACAGTACCTCCCCCAATTCACCCGTTACCATCTGACGGGGAAAGGTTTTGAACTCTGTGGGAAAGCAAACGTGTTTTGAACAACCACCTCTGGCACACCGGCAGCAGTCCCAGCTATATCAGGCAAAGTCTTTGTTTTTATGATTTTGTTTGCACATATGCTTTCAAATTACGCATTGCTTATGTTATAATATTGCTATTTTTTACCTATAAAGTTGGTTTATTCATTGCTTCTTTGAGCCTTTTCTTATATTTTCTCTTTGAGGTTGCGTCTAAAAGGTATTTTTTCAAAACATCCCACCTCACCACTAGTAACAATCTTAATATAAAGGAAGGCACTCCTTTTCACTTGCTAACACAGGACTGTCAGGGCAAAAGAAAGTTTAACTCCCCACCAATCAACCACACAGTTTAAACCTATATCACGCTAGTGCAGAAAGATATTAATGACCTAAAAAATTGTCCATAGCATGCTGACATACTAATTTCTCCAAAAAAATAGTCATCATCAGAGAATTAGAATAAGACCCCTACATTGTCATTAAGCCGGTGGACAAGGAGGGAGTTATAGTGATATTGAAAAAGGCAGACTATAGGGAAGAAATTCTCCAGACAATTGTCTGACAGATCCAGCTATAGAATTACTCCTCACTATCCATCAGCTATGTAGCAAAAATAATTTTACACACCATTACTTTGGCATTACAGGGTGGTGTTATTTCCAACAAACAGAAGGATCTTTTCATCAAAAAGAGCCAATCATGCCAGTACTTTATACCTTACCAAAAATCCATAAAAACTTGTCTAAATCACCTGTTGCCCCATCGTGGCGGGCACAGAATCTCTATTCCAGCTACTAGTGATTTTCCTAGATAAATTGCTTCATCCACTTATTGTCAACTGTAGGTCATACATTCAGGACACTTCCCATTTCTTGCGGAAAATTGAGCTAGTCCCCAGACTTACTTGTTGATCACCTTGGACGTGAATAGTCCCTACACCTCAATCCCACATTCTGAAGAGATTGAGACTGTTAGGAATTCACTGAACCAAGAACAACTACACACCTAGAGAATGTATGTTTGCATTTGATCTACTGGACATAATCCTCAGGGAAAATGTATTTCTCTTTGAGGACACGTTTTATGTCCAGATTCACGATATGGGCCAATGGGGTCAATTGTTCCACCCACATATGCCAACATATATATGAAACAATTTGAGGATGATTTTGTGTTCCATCACTTGCTGTTCTTGAACTTTGGGCGTATGTGGGTGCAATGTATTGACAATATTTTCCTGATCTGGGCTGGCACCGAGGACGATCTACAGATCTTCATCAGGGATCTTAATTTCTCACGCAATGCGATTGGTTGCACCTCAGTTATCAGCAAAACAGCTATCAACTTTCTGGATATGTAAGGAATCGGGGGCCACTCTTTACCCAATACTAGTACTGCAATGGCTGCTGCCCCTGCCCCCTGTCGCTACCCATGCTGCCACCCAGCGCATACCATGAACTCCGCCGCGGACGCCATCTTGGATTCTGGCGCTGGTGTTACAGAACGCGCGCTTCCTTCTAGAATTTATTGCGTGCGCATTATGCCTGTCTCTGCAACCCGCTCAGTGTGGGAGTCTTCACCACATCTCCAGCACTTTCAGCTGTGCTCTACTACTTCCAGGTCTCTCAGCCACTCACGAGCAGCTCCTCGACACGCCCCCGCCATGCCCCTCGTCCGGATTGGTCATTTCCGCTTTAAATATCCTGTAAATATCCTGTTTTGCTTTCACTTCCTTGCTCTGCATAGCTCCTTGCTACCTGTGTTGCCTGGAACCTGTGTCGTGCTCTCTTTGTGTTTATTTCCTACAGTTATTGACCCGGATCGTCTGAATACCCCCTCTGGCTACTGAACTCGGCTTTCCTACTGACTACTCTAACCTCTAAGACCCTCGGACTCAGCTATGGATTTTGACTACAGAACTTTTTATATCCTCGGACTCGGCAAGTACTTGACCATTCTTTATCTACATCCAAGCCTGGCCACGCTACTACGCCACATCCCAGACTCGCCCCCTCTGCTGTCGGTGCGTATACTCTACATCCCACCTCAGTACAGGGGACTGGTCTGGTCTGCGGACTGCACAGCGTGACAGGATACAACCATTCGAGTGGTTGAGCAAAAACTTGAGTCTAAAATCTATTGGAAGATAACTGATAGGAACAATGTTCTTCACTTTTAGAGCTTTCACCCACCGGGGACCAGAAGAGGTCTGCCCTACAGTCAGTTCCTGAGGGCTAGAAAAATTATTAGCACTCCTGCGACCGTGGCACATAGTTTGGATGAAATGCAGAATACATTTTTTAAAAGAAGTTCTCCATAAGGAACCGCAGACTCAAGGGACTGATAGAGAATTATCTATCCCTTTCGTCTCAACCTTTAGTACATTGAGTGGAAGGGTTAAAAATATAATTCTATTACACTGGTATTTGCTTGGTACAGACCTTTTTTTGACTCTGGCACTCACTCTTAAATCACTTTTTTTTTTATAAACAAGGCACTAATATATGAGATCGATATGAAGGCCTGTATAGGTGGCACTTCTCAAAAACAAACATTTCTAGGTACACCAAGAGGAGGATGTCAATGCGACAACATTCATGAGGGCAATATGTTTTCTCACCCCCTTTCGGGACAGAAATTCAGTATGAAAAATTTCTATACTTGTCTATAAAAAAACGTTGTCTATTTGATTAAATGCCCATGTGGGTTGGGGTATGTGGGCGAGACTACACAAAATGTCAAGGACAGGATCCGCCAACACAAGGCCACAATCCGCAGTTGCAATTTGGAGGCCCCGGTGGCACATCACTTCACACACACTGGACACAATGACAGTCAACTTTGGTTTCAGGTGATCGATGGAGTGATAAAGAGCCACCGGGGTGGTAACATCAACAGGTTATTTCTACAGAAAGAGTCCAAATGTATCAGATGTCTTGGCACTATGGCTCCAGAGGGGATCAACAAAGAAGTCGATTTAAGCTGCTACTTTTGAGTTGGTGATGGTTGGTTACATTTTTTTCCCCTATGGCAGGCCTGCACAACTCGTAACGTGAGAAGGGCCGAACTGTTCCAAGGAAAAAAAAATTGGGCCGCACGGGTAAAATCATCATCATCATCATCTCTCCTCCAGCACATCATCATCATCATCCTCATATATCTCCCCCAGCACCCCTCATCATCATTCTCATATCTCCCCCAGAACCCCTCACATCAACCTTTGCGATACTCCCTATCTATCTCTCGTACCCCCATCTCTCCCCCTCACCCACACACATAGTACTCCCCCTCCACATCAAACATACAATACCCCCCTGCACACCACACATATCCCACCCCTCCTGCACCTCACATCCGTCTCCCCCCTGCACCTCACATCATTCACCCCCTGCACCTCACATCATTCACCCCTCTGCACCTCACATCAACCCCCCTGCACCTCACATCAACCCTCCCTGCACCTAACATCAACCCCCCCTGCACCTCACATCAACCCCCCCTGCACCTCACATAAACCCCCCCCTGCACCTCACATCAACCCCCCCTGCACCTCACATCAAGCCCCCAGCACCTCACATCAAGCCCCCAGCACCTCACATCAAGCCCCCAGCACCTCACATTAACCCCCAGCACCACACATCAAGCCCCCTGCACCTCACATCAACCCCCCCTGCACCACACATCAACTCCCCCTGCACCTCACATTAACCCCCCAGCACCTCACATTAACTCCCCAGCACCTCCCATCAACCCCCCCTGCACCACACATTAACCCCCCAGCACCACACATTAACCCCCTTGCACCTCACATCAAGCCCCCAGCACCTCACATCAAGCCCCCAGCACATCACATTAACCCCCCAGAACCTCACAGCAAGCCCCCAGCACCTCAAATCAAGCCCCCAGCACATCACATTAACCCCCAGCACCACACATCAACCCCCCCTGCACCACACATCAAGCCCCCCAGCACCTCACATTAACCCCTGAGCACCTCACATCAAGCCCCCAGCACCTCACATTAACCCCCCAGCACCTCACATTAACCAGTAAATACCTCTGCCATCCAAGCAGTAAATACCTATACCATCCAAGCAGGAGTGCAAGCACGCTCTAGCAAGCAGCAGGCAGGAAGTGCCTCAATGCTAGAGCGTGCTGCTACTCTGCGAGGGGGCTCGCAGGGGATGGTGACAGCGGGCTCGCGGGGGATGGTGACAGCGGGCTCGCGGGGGATAGTGACAGCGAGCTCACAGGGGGGGGCGTGGGAGAGTGGACTCGGGAGGGGGAGAGCAGAAAGCACCGTGGGCCGCACAGTGAGTACAGGCGGGCCGCATGCGGCCCGCGGGCCGCGTGTTGTGCAGGCCTGCCCTATGGTATGTCTACACTGATCCCTAGTTTTGATGTATGACCTGTCAGAGATTAACCTTATGCCCTTACTCTTTCCACAGACCTGATAGTTTGGCAAGTTGATTAGTTGCCCATATGTTCTGGAGTATGTGACCCTTACCTGCTCTGGGCGTGCAGTGCGTTGTGATCCATCCTTCACCTCCTATGTCTCTACCCACCTCTACCTCTCCCTCATTGAGTCAGCAGTAACTATTTCTACATTGGATAGTCATGGGATTCCTTTCAATCCAGTATTGGGCTATCCCCACATTTTGTGTATTTTTGGCTTTTTTTGTGTCTTTTTTGGTTCACTTGGCCTCATTTTTTCAGATACTGGGAGGCTCTGTGGATAATTTTCTCTAAGATATTTAGGGGGCTATGCATTAAGCAGTGATAAGTCGTTTTAAGAGCGCAAAGTGCTCTTAGAACGTGAAGTTCCACCGAGCGCTATTCACTAAGCCGCGCAAACAGGCACTTTGCGCTCCAAAACTGACTTTTTCCTGGAAATTTTTTAAAGTCCAACTTTGCTCGTACGATGAGCTGTTTGCGCTGAATCCTGCCCTTCTGCGGGATTCACTAAGCAATGGAAACTTATCGTACGTGAAAGTTGCGCTGAATAAAGCTCACCAGCTAAAGTCAGGTGATAAGAAAAGCCGGACTTAGAAAAAAAAATTGTTTACCTTTTTGCAGGCGCAACACCAATACAACAGGCCATCGGGTTTCCCTTGCTAACCCCATGGGTGTCCTCGGCTGACCCCGCAGGGGTCCCCGACAGAGGCCGGGTGTCCCGCAGGTGTCCGGGGGTCCCCGCTGGCATGCGGTAGCAATCATGTGCCACCCCCAAAATGAACTATCCTTAAAAATTCATACAACCTCATAACACATACAGTACAGTATTGTGGAAAATTACTTTTCTCCACATATGAATAATACTGCATTTCACTTTTTAACATACATTAAGTTGTCTAAAGAAAGTAAATTTAATTAGCACTTAGAGGGGTCCAGGGGTGGTCCTCGCTGCTGTCTGGGGGTCCAAGGATGTTGGCGTGAATATATTTGTTACACTTATGGTTTACCCCCGCTACAGCTTATGTGTTTGAGTTTGGGAAATGGTGCTAAAAGGGGCATATAGCTTAGTACATGGTGGACAGATAGAACCCCTATAGAAAGCACTCTGATCCAGTGTGATATGGTGAAATTTAAAAAAAAACTTTATTAAATGACACTATCGTTAAAATATTGGGGTTTAAAACAATGATTAAATAGTACCAAGTGATTCTTACTCTCTGGATAAGTATATCCAGATGAGTGTACAGTGGTATAATAATGTCCAGTGTTAGGAGATTTCACCGGCCCCAGTAGTCCTCTGTGGAGTGGGTCTGCTGGGGTTATGATGTGAAGGTAACGGCAATTTTAGCCACACATGTAGTGCCCCTGTAATTTAGTACTAATAGGTGCACTAATAAATGGGACCTGTACTATGCTGTTTGGTTGCTACAGCTATTAGTACATTATAGATGCGTTGTAGCAGATCTAGGTCTTGGTGCACCTAATGTAGTGTTCCTAGCACTAACTCCCTTGTTGGAGTTTATAAATATAGTAACGTAGTGCTTAACACATATATTCCAAGTGTAGTTGGATGATACTTGAAAGAACATTAGTACTATGAGATATATTGCAGGTGAATATGGTGGCACTGCTGTAACTTCTGTATAAGCTTATACTGAGTTATCAGCTGAGTACTGATCCTTGTAGGGTACTTATACCGGTCAACTGAAAGACCTTCCCCTAATTGGATCAGTGCTCCTCACATGTGGTGATAATCTGGCACTCCAGGGGTTAATTCCTGGTTTGGTTGCCGTTTTGCTTTGTATATTTCCCCCTTAAGCTAAATGCTGTGGTAGGGGATTAGCATTCAGGCTTCCTATGTTGGTTCACATACACTGACTCACAGAGATTCAGAGAGTCAGCGTGTCCCAGCCCGTGCACAGTAATGGACTGTTACAAGATCCAATGATCTTTAAAGTCACCCAACAGTACCGGCACACAGCAATTCTGGCAGCATATCATTGTACCAACATAGGAAGCCTGAATGCTAATCCCCTACCACAGCATTTAGCTTAAGGGGGAAATATACAAAGCAAAACGGCAACCAAACCAGGAATTAACCCCTGGAGTGCCAGATTATCACCACATGTGAGGAGCACTGATCCAATTAGGGGAAGGTCTTTCAGTTGACCGGTATAAGTACCCTACAAGGATCAGTACTCAGCTGATAACTCAGTATAAGCTTATACAGAAGTTACAGCAGTGCCACCATATTCACCTGCAATATATCTCATAGTACTAATGTTCTTTCAAGTATCATCCAACTACACTTGGAATATATGTGTTAAGCACTACGTTACTATATTTATAAACTCCAACAAGGGAGTTAGTGCTAGGAACACTACATTAGGTGCACCAAGACCTAGATCTGCTACAACGCATCTATAATGTACTAATAGCTGTAGCAACCAAACAGCATAGTACAGGTCCCATTTATTAGTGCACCTATTAGTACTAAATTACAGGGGCACTACATGTGTGGCTAAAATTGCCGTTACCTTCACATCATAACCCCAGCAGACCCACTCCACAGAGGACTACTGGGGCCGGTGAAATCTCCTAACACTGGACATTATTATACCACTGTACACTCATCTGGATATACTTATCCAGAGAGTAAGAATCACTTGGTACTATTTAATCATTGTTTTAAACCCCAATATTTTAACGATAGTGTCATTTAATAAAGTTTTTTTTAAAATTTCACCATATCACACTGGATCAGAGTGCTTTCTATAGGGGTTCTATCTGTCCACCATGTACCGTGAATATATTTGTGTCACCCGAAGCTGATTAACAATATTTGTAATTGAAGGAGCACATGATTGAATTACAATTAATATCATTGCGTGAATGGACCTAACTTTATAGTGTACCAGCAAACGTTATCAGGGGTTAATTTAAAGGGCAATACTTCCGACAACACAAAACAACCATCCTGACAAGAATACAAACTTCAGATACACCTTTACAGAAACAAACGATTATTTCTTGTGATGTAACACCTTCATGACTGAACATGTTACATACAAATGTCATGATTGAGTCATTGTTTTCGAGCAATTACTCATATTGTGTCGCTGTGTGGCTTTCACTGTGGATTCAGGAATGTTATATATTTGATGATTACATCACATTTCATAATGTGTGTAACACATCTGAATTAAAATTGAATGAATTGTTGAATTACTACAATTCATATGTCCACTAGACTATACAACACACATGTCATCATTTACAATCATGTGACTAATTAGTCTGCCTATTTAAACAATAGAAGGACTTACCTTACAGGGTGAAATGGATGTGGCACCAGATTACACTTTTCTGTTGTTTTTTGTGAGGAGGAGGGACATTATGTTGCAGAGGAGAGAGAGGAGAGAGAGGGAGATCCGTGTTGTCAGACATATAGCCCCCCGCAATTTTAGGCAAATAAGCTCCCTAGAGGGCTTGAGTGAGGCAGAGATAATCTCCCGCTATCGATTGAGCTAACCGGCTATCTTCGAACTGTATGAAGTGTTAAGAGAAGATTTAGAGCCAACAACAGACATGAGTCATGCAGTGCCTGGCCTGAGAAAAATGCTGAGCTCCTTACATTTTCTTGCTTCTGGGTCATTTCAAACAATTGTGGGCATAGTAGGCGGGGTATAGCAGTCTGCATTCTCGCGGGCCTTTAGCCAGTTTCTATGTGCACGGACTCAACGCGCTAGTGATTATATACATTTTCCAAGCGAGCAGACAGAGTGGCAGGCACTGAAGACTGCATTTTATAATGTAGCTGGGCCAATGGGTGCTATAGATTGCACACATGTTGCGCTACCCCGCTACGTGAAGAGGAGAGGGATTTCAGAAACAGGAAACATTACCACTCGCTCAATGTGCAGGTCGTATGTGACGCATACATGAAAATTCTGAGTGTGGTAGCCCAATTCCCAGGTGCCTGCCACGATTCCCATATTCTGAGGAGCTCATTAGTGTTCTGTAAATTTGAAGCGGGGGAATTCGAGGACGGTTGGCTATTGGGTCAGTGAATGTTACAGAAAGTGCATTTTCAAGTACATTCAATTTATAGTTAAATATTTCATTATGTGTTGCTAATATTGTAAGTAACCACAAATCCTTAACATTTGTGAAGTTGTATATCTAATCCATGTCATGCAGCGTCATCTTAGATAATGATGATTTTATTGTTAGGGCATGTGTTGTATATTCTTCCCTCTCATGTACTAGGAAATGCCAATAGCCAATGTTTGGAATATTGATATATATTATATTAACATTCATGTGATTTGACTGTGTTATAGGCGACTCAGGATATGGAAGCCGGCCTTGGCTTCTGACCCCACTGGGTAATACGTAAACCCCTGCA
This sequence comes from Ascaphus truei, assembly GCF_040206685.1. Classification (NCBI taxonomy): domain Eukaryota; kingdom Metazoa; phylum Chordata; class Amphibia; order Anura; family Ascaphidae; genus Ascaphus; species Ascaphus truei. The sequence goes on from NC_134493.1 coordinate 6,742,106, forward strand.
GAGGAACGATATAATGCCGCACACATATCCACACGCTTGGTGATTGAGAGGACATTTGGAATGTTAATAAGTCGTTTTAGATGTCTTGATAGATCTGGTGGGGTGCTACAGTATTCGCCAGCGAAGGTTGGTGACATAGTGATTGCTTGTTGCATTCTGCACAACATTGCCATTCGTCACAATCTTCAAGACAACATTCGTGAGGATTTAGAGGAGGATCCTCCCGTGCCTCCTGCAGGGTTAGGGAGCATCTGATGTACCTCATCATGTGCATGAAATGCCCAGGGGGCTGCTACTACATAGGTGAGACAGGAAAGGGGCTAAACAAGAGACTAAGGGCCTCATGCAGTAAGCAGCGGAAAGGCTATTCTCGCCACTTTCCCGCCTAAAAAGCCTATCCGTATTCAGTAACGGGCGAGAAAGTGGCGAGATTGAACCAAACCGCCAGTTTGGCTGGCGGTTTTATTTTTTCCGCCGGTGGCAGGGCGAGAAGGCACTTTCCGCCTAAAAATCCAACTTTTTCCGCCACCCTGTATTCTAGTAGAGGCGAGTAGCTAAGCGGAGCTATTCGCCTCTCTAGAATACCGTTTTGCTGGTGGATCAGCCACGCAAGAAAAAGATGGCAAGTTGCTGCTCAGAGGCAACGGATGAGCGGCGGATGGGCACTTAGAAAAAAATGCTTCTTGATATATATTATGTTAGCATGATGTAAATGGGGCTAACTCATATTACTTTGTATTTCTTATTGTGGTATGTTTTAAAAACATGATTATTTACATAAAGTACTTCATGTAATTGTCAGAATAGTGTAACCTTTTATGTTTATAATGTTTTAAATATGTTTTTTTTTTCTGCTATGAATAATTAAAGAATAGATCAATGTCTTATTCATGTTAAAAATTTGGCTAGTGTCTTAAAGGAACACTTCATATAAGATGCTTCATGTGTTTCTAATTTTTTTTATATAGTTAAGATACATGAAATACATTATAGTTATAGCATGTACATATTACTGAATGTTTACATGTATTTCATTATGATTGGAATGTGAAAAGCATGTGTGAAGTCACACATTATGCATGTATTTAATATTGACATCTTTTATGTTGAATAAAACTCTCTTTAGTACTTAAACAATCGTGTTACCAATTATGTTCACACAAGAACATTCCATGATTTTTTTGTACACAATGTACTGCTACACTTGCATGTTCCTACAGTTCTTCACACACCAAAAAAATCGCATATGAGATATGGATATGGATATGTTAATGTTTTTGTTGTTATTTCACTTGATCTTACACTGGCGACACACTTTATTCGAGCTCGGCTAGTCCCACGAATTCGGGTATACCCGGGTGTATTGAGGTTTGTGACTGTTTTCTGCCCGAGTGCATTGAGTTATTTTCCAGGCAGGGATTGAAGCATTTTATTCCAGCTGGCTGCAATACTGCACAGTATATATATATATACTGCATTACAATTCATGAATTTATGCCATCTGGTAGACACGCGAAGCATTGCAGCCTATTAAATCCTAATCATTATCATTTAACAGATCAGCCGCCCATCAGCCAGGCATGAACCCAGGCTGGGAAGGCAAATGCAACGGGGCTTGTCAGAGGTGAGGAGCGGCGCATTCCAGGTATCTGCCAGGTACATACCGGGTATTTGCTCGAATAAAGTGTGTCGGTGCAGTATGTGAAGCACAATCAAGTGTGTTCATGTTTGAAATGATTGCTAAGAAACACCTTCATCGTGCTATGTTCTGTCATATATGTGTCCAAATTATTGTTAACACATTTCATTGCACACACTTGTGTACATAGCAATTGAATGGATTTTGATTGTGTTGTAAGGTTGAATCAAGCAAAAGGAGGGGGAAGGGGAACACAAAATGAATGAGTCCCCTAAAGAATTCACTAACTGCACACCTACATAATGTAAAATCTAACTTTTAATAAATTACTTAAAACATATATTACCAAACGTAGTGTACTATGTGTTTTTAAAAAAAAAATGAATTAAATATTCAATAGCGTGCAACCATGTCAATAAATGTATGATTGTACAAACCCAAATACAATATTCCTGGGTTTGACAGGACAGTGGATGCTGAAAGTCAGGGTATTAACCCCTCTGGAGTATGTATGCAGACTGTAGGAAACCGTATCCTACTCAGTGAGCCTTTGACTGGTCAAAGACACAGCAATCCTGCAGTGATATATATATAGCAGCGAACACCTATGGTTGTATTAAATGCATATGCTTGAGAGGTGACGCTGACACAGGCGCAATCAATCCACAATAACCCTCAGTATAGTTGAGCTGGTACTCACAGTACCATTGACATAGAGTTACCCAGCAGAAGGCACAGATTGTATATATATCATGTAATGTATATAGCAGGGAGGCAGACTCACTGTCTTTTGTTGTATTTATCAGGCTAATGCCGTCTGCATAAATAGAGCCAGGAGACTTAAGACACTACATTAAAACAGCTCCAAGTAGGAGACTGACACAACTGCGCGTCCAACATGCGTTTCCCTCCAGCAAAGGAGCTTCTTCAGGGACAAATTATAATATATATATATCACTGCAGGATTGCTGTGTCTTTGACCAGTCAAAGGCTCACTGAGTAGGATACGGTTTCCTACAGTCTGCATACATACTCCAGAGGGGTTAATACCCTGACTTTCAGCATCCACTGTCCTGTCAAACCCAGGAATATTGTATTTGGGTTTGTACAATCATACATTTATTGACATGGTTGCACGCTATTGAATATTTAATTCATTTTTTTTTTAAAAAACACATAGTACACTACGTTTGGTAATATATGTTTTAAGTAATTTATTAAAAGTTAGATTTTACATTATGTAGGTGTGCAGTTAGTGAATTCTTTAGGGGACTCATTCATTTTGTGTTCCCCTTCCCCCTCCTTTTGCTTGATTCACTTATCAGTTCACAGTTTGCACCCACATTTACAATTACCATTATTATTATATACTTTTTCACTTTACTCAATTAGTGTGGCCCTGTGATCACTCCCCAATCCTCCCCTTGTTGTAAGGTTGTACTTAAACATTTGGTGTAGTCATTAGCAAACATGGATCATTATATTAGTCGCATGTATTTATGTGCATATGAACAGTTACTCATTGTTAAACAACAGTAATTATTTTTCATACTGCAATTATATGTAGTCAACAGGTTAATTGACATCTGACACGTGACATAATCACATATGTATTTAAAGGAGGAACAATCAACCCTCCTTGTGACGTCGACATGGATATGCAAACCAGACATTTGCTGATGAGAAGGTGGATGCTTGTTTTGCAGGAGGCTCAACATAGACAGGATGTGATAGTGATAGGAGAAGACACAGGAGGAGAAGACACAGGAGACACGTGTTGTTAGTCCGTCCACGTGTGTACCGTGAAAGAACACTTTTAGATGGGCTGAGTGAGGAGGAGATAAGAAGTCGTTACAGATTGAGTTCTGCAGCAATATTAGCTCTTTACAAAGAACTGAGACCAGATTTGGATAGTGTAACAAGCAGAGGTCGTGCAGTCCTTGGTCTTGTTAAAATGCTGTGCTCATTACATTTTTTGGCTTCTGTGTCTTTTCAAACAACTGTGGGCATAGTGGGCGGGTTCTCGCAGTCATCATTCTCGCGGGCCTTTAGCCAGTTTCTATGTGCACTGACTAGACGCGCTAGGAATTATATTCAGTTTCCTAGTGACCAGACAGAGTGGCTGGAAGTCAGAAATGGCTTCTATAACATAGCAGGGATGCCATGTGTGATGGGTGCCATCGATTGCACACATGTTGCCTTGATCCCGCCTAGTCAGAGTGAGCATACATACCGTAATAGGAAACACTACCATTCCCTGAATGTGCAGGTGGTATGCGATGCAACGATGAAGATAATGAATGTTGTAGCCAGATTCTGTGGTTCCAGCCATGATTCATCTATCCTTAGGAACTCATCAGTTTTCCATGCCTTTGAAAATGGGCATTTTGGGCATGGTTGGCTGGTGGGTGAGTACATATTGTGAAGTGCTAACATACATATGCCATCAATTGTAATTGCTTCTGTTTATAATTGTTCAATGTGACAACATTTGGTTAGGATAATGGTAACTTACATTGCACATAATGATTGTCCTGTTTTAATTGTGTAAATCGCATAATAATGCATGGTATACTGCTGCGGCACAGTTTATTCGAGCATTTGCCCGTTCTGTGCCGCAGCAGTAGCCTGGCGCGCGCCCGAGAGTGACGGGCGCGCGCCGAAGCAGCGGAAGAGCGCCCTCCGATCGGGGCGCTCTCCCTACCGCTGCCGGGTCCGCCGGGTCCCCCGGAACCCCCTGCCGCTGTCCCGCGATCGCGGGACACCAGGGCTCCCTCGGGGAGCCCCTGGACGCGCGTGCAGGGGGCGCACGCTCCCGAAGACGCGTGACCGCGCGTCTATGACGCGCGGCACGCCGAGGGGCGGCCACTAGCAAGCCGGGAAATCTCCCGGCTTGCGGATCTGGCCGCAGTGTGATAAACTGTGTCGCCAGTGTATATATTTTATAATATGGCCACCTACAACCAGACCCACAATAACAGTACAACAAAAGTAGCCATCAATACATGTGTTGTTGTAAAGATATGATTTCACATATTGCAATAATACTTTTATTTCTATAGTCAATGCAAATTTAACATATACTACATATGATTGTGTAAGTACTTATTATAGGTGTAAAAATGGTTTGTGTGAAGATGATATATGTCCATGATTACATATCATCTCACACATGTGACATGAAATGTACAATTGTGGAATTTATGGCTACAATAATATTTTAAATTGACCTTCAAACATATGTGACAACATTAAGAAAATGTTTAATCTCTATATTAATGTGTACGTTGTCTTTTAGGTGACTCAGGGTACGGTATCCGACCGTGGCTTTTGACACCATTGGCTAATCCGCAATCACCTGCAGAGGACAGATATAATGTTGCACACATATCCACTCGGTCAGTTATCGAGCGTACATTTGGACTGTTGAAAAGTCGGTTCAGGTGTTTAGATAAAAGTGGCGGTGCATTAAAGTATAAGCCTGAGAAGGTTTCTGACGTTGTCATTTGTTGCTGCATTCTGCACAATATTGCATTGAGTCATAACCTAGAAGGCGACATAGGGGAGGGGCTTGACGAACAACATCCCCTAATTGCTGCAGGTGACAATGAGCAGACAGCCAGTGGTGTCGAAACACGTCAGAATGTGATCGACACCTATTTCTCAGGTACCCAACAACATATGTATGGATTTTATGACATTCTGCCATCAAAGTGTATTTTCATAACGTGTGACCTTCTTATCATCATAGGATAGTGTTTCTTACCCTCCTCCTCACATTAAACATCTGTGTATTTTGTTAAACCACATCTTGATATGGTATGTATATTGTTAATATGTCATTTTTTATTTATGTCACAGTAATTGCTTATATCATGTATGCATTAATTATCAATATTGACTAAGTTTATGTGTAGATGTTATCAGTCATATGTTTGTCTACAGATGTTTATACTTGACATTACAACATTCATGCTCATGTGTGCTCTAAAATACGATAACTGCACACAAAATGAGTACATGCTTAAGGTATGCATACAGTATATGAACCAATACGTGGATACAGCAACACATGATGTAACATGAGTAGTGTGTTGCTGCCAAACTGTACATCATTTCACCTTGTTCTGTGTATTTTTGCTGATAATGATCACATATCATGTGTGTAGCCTTTGTTTATCTCATTTGCTGCAGTATGTGACTAAAAGTAAGTAAATGCTATGTTAAATGTTCATAATGTTGGCAATCCATATTTATGTACTATTCTGCATCATACTCCTAACGTGTGCTGTACACATGTACGTGCTTATTCTTAGTTGTCCACACGTGAACTAATTATAATGTTCATTAATATCAAATGATAGGATTCCATTGATCTATTATGTATCCATATGTGTAGTAACATTACATATAATGTATGTGTTTGTAATGAAACATAAAAAGGTGTATGAACTTAGTTCAAATAGTGAAACATTATACCTAATGTGTGTTGTATAATGTCAGATGCCAAATGTTACATTCTGTCATGTGTAATGTTCAACATTAGCAAATAGTACCGCATAATTATAACAACATTTATGTAGTAATCCAATATGCATGATAAAAGGTAATGCTCTCCTTAGGTTATAGATTTAAGTATAAACATGATGTTAGAAATAAAATATAGTCATGATTTGTTAGAGGTTATGCTATATGTGCAAATTATAAAAATTGTATAGGTAATGTAAGCTTTACTAATACAGTACATGTCGTCAACATAAGTTAACAGAAACATAGAAAAATATCTTTACACATTTATATGTGTTTAGATTGTAAATATCATTAATGTTAGGACGAACTACATGTAACAAAAAGAATACTAATTTCATGATGTTACAATTACTACAAGCACAAATAAGCTTCACAATAGCATAAGCATCATTGCTTGGAAACATAGGACCATTGTTCAAAAATGTGACACGTCAAAAATCACCAAACTCTGTTTCTCTTGACTGGAACATGCATTGATTGTGAGTCCATGTAATATTCATTTTTCTGAAATACAAAGGACAGACTTTTGTACATTTGCATCCGAATGTTTATTATATTGAGAATATGTAGTATTATCATGTTCATCACTGTCCATGTTCACGTATAAGGTACACATATTGTTCCATTACAAGTACTGGTATGGTGCGGTCACAGGGACTTGCATACCGCTCGCATGTGTGTGCATAGGGCTCAGTAACACATGGCACCAGTGACTTATGGACATGTACAGTACATGCGTACGTGCACATATAACATGGCAGCTGTGTTAGAATTTAGTACCACATTCTTCGAATTACAGTACTGTTAACACTGATGTTTGCGTGCATGGCGCTGCCTGCGCTGTGCGTCTGAACAGCGCAACTCAATGTTGCTACGCACTTCATGGGCATTCACACTGAATGTGCATGCGCAGCGGTTAATTGAAAGTGTTGTTAAATTTTTTTTAAAGGCTGAGTCCCCAGTCTTGACTGTCACATGCGCGGCCGGCGGGGGGGCGGCGCGTGCACAGCGGTACACCGCAATGTGCGGTCTGGGGGGAGAGGGAAGGTTTACAACGGGAGGGGGTGTGGCTATTGGTTTGCGGGGGCGTGGCCATGACGTTCCGCTGGTGCTTGCCCTTATTGGCTGAAGCGCCGCCGGGGACGTGGACTAGCCTCCGTCGCAGATGTGAAGTTTAAATTCCCCTGCCTCCCTGAAAACCTGTCGCACGACAAGGTAGGGACTTGGACCGGCCGGACTGGGGGGGCGGGGCTTCATAGCACAGCGCACGCAGAGCTGTGCGCTGTGATGGTGACTGGGTGTGTTATACAGATGCATGGCCACGCCCCCAGCGTCATCTCTCACAGTAAATGCGACTCTGTCGCGTCATGTAATGGGCGCGGCAATGGACATGCACGATCACGCCCCCTCACTTCGCTATATCACTATCTCACTTACATACTGCAGGTCTCGCTTATCACACACTAACCAACCAAGCAACCCCCCACGTGCATGTGACACACACATTAGTGTCCCAGCTACCTTGTTATGTGTTTCATTATATACTTATCATTGAACACGCCCCCGTTAACATCTGAACACGCCCCCTCACATCACAAGCTCGCCCTATGTCCGGGCAAGTAACATAACGGTTATCAATGTGCACGCAAACAACTCAACGCGTACCACACTGATGCATGTTAGTAATTAAGCTTTTATAAGTCCCAACGTTTCACTATACTATTGTTGTGTATTTTCACATATTTACATAATGTGTGTGAACACGCAAGTGAGAGCGTTTTGCCATCATATTGTATAATACATGATTAACGTCATAGTTGAGTCAGCATTGTCACATGATCACGGAGTCACGTCACAGGTGGACGTGACTAACACCATCCAGGGGTGCTGAACACCAGTCCTCAAGACCCCCAACAGGTCAGGTTTTCAGGATATCCCAGCTTCAGCACAGGTGGCTCAATCACCACTGATAGTGCCACCTGTGCTGAAGCTGGGATATCCTGAAAACCTGACCTGTTGGGGGTCTTGAGGACTGGAGTTTCATTACATGAAATGGTGTACATCATTACTCTTTGAAAAAGCCCAATTGTAGGGTGAAACGCGTTAGAGGTGCAGGGGTATGTCTCCCCTCCTCTTTTTAACCATTTTTCAATAAAGGTTTTTGTATGCAGCACAGTCCGGCCTCAGAAAATTTCTTCCTGCATCGTGGTGCCCGCTGGTCTGCCTGTCCCCGTCGGTATAGGTGCCTGATGTACATGATGGTGTTATTGAAAATTAGTAATAGCTTAGTAATGGGCTAATGTTAACAATGTTTACTTTTCTCTTTATATTTAGAAACGACATTGCTGGAATCTGCAGCTGCTGCCGGCGCTGTGTTCCTCACCGTTGCTGCTGCTAGACAGAAATTGATTGGGATTTGCAGTATGAATCCTGGTATGCTCAGCCACATACATGTCTGTTACGCCGTCATATGGTATTTCACCATTCATTTGCCACGACATGGACGGAGGCAGGTACACACGTTCAGTTGTTTCCAATCCACACATGTTTGTATCATGTACACTGGCGACCAACTTTATTCTTACTTGGCTAGCTCCACGAATTTCAGAGGACCCCGGTGATGTGCGGTTCTGTGTCGTTTTCTCCCGGGGTATATAGCGTTATATTCGCGGCTGTGATTTAAGCATTTTATTCCCGCTGGCTGCAATACTGCAATGCCGTGTAAAAACGCATGGGGGCGTTTGCGAGCTGTTGTCTTTAAAGCCGTCCTCTATAACCCCTAACATTCAGTACTGTACATTTTTATTCATAGTGTACATGTACAGGGGGTCTCCAGAGCTGAATCGCTTTGGTTTCAGGTCGGGGGACCACCTGCTCCCCGAGATACAGGCCCCTTTATGAGGTGCCGGTATCCCTCTGCATTTCAAGGTCCCGATCACGTGACCGCGGCCTGTAAAGCAAGCAGAGGGATACCGACACCCCCTAAAGGGGCCTGTATCTCGGGGAGCAGGGGGTCCCCGGACCTAAAACCACAGCGGTTCTGCTCCGGAGACCCTCTGCACATGTACAGTATAAATAAAACACACACATCAATAAAGAATCGTTCTTTACCTTAGCGGCTATGTGCTATGGTAATGAAGCAGCATTTCTGTATTTTTATAATATTGTACAGTGAGCAGGGGGTTCCCTGAGCCAGAAATTAATGCTCAGGGACCCCCTGCTCCTGCACAATATTATTAAAAATACAGAAATGCTGCTTCATTACCTTAGCTGATAGCTTTATTGTGGGTAGCGGGGGTGGGTGAGGGGGGTATTTGGCCCTTGGTTTGAGTTTAGGACTTTGGGGGGGTTGCAGGTGCACTTAACCCCTTCACGGCCGTAGCCGTTAATACCGCTACGGTCATGAAGGGGTTAAGCCCTCCCGCTACGCCCCGCAAGCCCTAAACAGCCACCGTTGGGGCTAATGCCCCCTTCACCCACCCCCACTACCCACAATAAAAAAAAACTCACACACAGCAGCCGCCAAAAAAATAAAAATAAATCTAAATAAATAAATAAATCAATATAAATAAATACATTTAAAATACATTTTTATTTATAGTGTAGATGTGCAGGGGGTCTCGGGAGATGAACCTCGTTGGTTTCAGGACCGGGGACCCCCTGCTCCCCGAGATACAGCCCCCTTTATGAGGTGCCGGTATCCCTCTGCGTTTCAAAAGTCCCGATCACGTGACCGCGGCCTGTAAAGCAAGCAGAGGGATACCAGCACCCCCAAAAGGGGCCTGTATCTCGGGGAGCAGGGGTTCCCTGGACCTGAAAACAATGCTGTTCAGCTCCGGAGACCCTCTGCACATGTACAGTATAAATAAAAAACATATATAAATAAACACTCGTTCCTTACCTTAGCGGCTATGTGCTATGGTAATGAAGCAGCATTTCTGTATTTTAATAATATTGTACAGTGAGCAGGGGGTTCCCTGAGCCAGAAATTAATGCTCAGGGACCCCCTGCTCCTGCACAATATTATTAGAAATACAGAAATGCTGCTTCATTACCTTAGCTGATAGCCGCTAAGGCAATGAAGGCAGAATAGCATGTTTATTGGGGACTTTTGATTTGCCCCCAATAAACATTGCAATAAACAACATACAGTACACCCCCTGTGTTTTTAAAATACATAAACAATAAATACATGACATACATATTTTTATTGTGTGTTTTAAACCTGCCTGCCTTCACCGTAATCTATGTAAAAACCCCTCCCCCTATTGTGTGTTTTAAACCTCCTGCCTTCACTGTAATCTATGTAAAAACCCCTCCCCCTATTGTGTGTGAAGCTTCCCTGCCTTCACTGTAATCTATGTAAAAACCCCTCCCCCTATTGTGTCTGCTAAATTTCCCTGCTTTGACTAATCTGTGTAAGCCCCCCTCCCCCTATTGTGTCAGTAAAATCTGCCTGGCCTGTGTTTCTGTGAGTGCAGTGTACTGTATGTAAATGTGGGGAGGGGGATCCCGTGTAAATAACCACACCCACACCCACTACCCACTACCCACTACCCACGGCCCCTCCGCTGCTTGCTACAAAACAGAGACAAAAATAAAAACATACAAAGTAATGTCCCCTAACCCCTTAATCACCATAGCGGTTATTAAACTCTACAGTCATTAAGGGGTTAACCCACCCTCACCCACCACTCGGGACGCCTACATGCCCTCCAACACTAACCCCCCCACCCGTGAGGCCTAACCACCCACCAACTACACACAAGGGAGGCCTACCCACATACCATTGGGGAAACACCCCCCCCCCACCCTCAGTACCCACAATAAAAACAATACATAGCCCCACAATAAACATCATTCTATTTATTAAATACATTACCCACCCCCTGTGCCCCCCCATAAATACAAGATTTATTCTTTTACATACAGGGTTCATAACGCAGCCCCACGCGAGTTCCTGGTGGGCTGGCGGGGCACCTGGACAGACCTACAGTTTACCAGCAGCCCTTTTTACACAGGTTCTGGAGGCCTGCTGGTGGATCCCGCCAGCACCATGGCCCCCAGGTGGTCTCCTTGGGTCACCGTGGGCCACAATTGGGTCCCCACGGTAGGCCCGCAGATGTCTGGGAGCCCCGGGTCAGACCCACAGGTGTCTGCGGGGCCTAGGGTGGTACCCTCGGGGGTCTGGGGAACTCACGGGTGCTCACTACGGGTCCGCGGTGCCCCCACAGAAGTGGGACCACACATCATCATCCCCGCACCTACGGGTCGGCGGTGCCCCCACAGAAGTGGGACCACACATCATCATCCCCGCACCTACGGGTCGGCGGTGCCCCCACAGAAGTGGGACCACACATCGTCATCCCCGCAGACTACGGGTCGGCGGTGCCCCCACAGAAGTGGGACCACACATCGTCATCCCCGCATGTGTCACCCGTGGAACCACCAGCCTGATACCCTTGGGATACCCGAAGATACCGCAGGTGGTCTCCAGAGGTCCCACGCAGAACTACGGAACCAACCCTGAATGTAAAAAAAATAAACCTGGCCTATACATTCAATACATACACCCTCCCCCCCAACACCTACAGTACAATAATGTGCAAAATAACTATTATCCAGATATGGATAATAGATTAATTGCCCATTATTAAAAACATTAACTAGCATATTCAAATAAATAAAGTACTACTGACCTCATCAATACGAAGTGTCCGTAGCCAGCAACATCCTTTTCTTGCCCACAACATACATAGCAAATACAAAGCCAATACATTGCAAGTACATTCAGATATCAATTAACCACTTAAACACCTTATCAGATAATAACCGCAAAGGTGATTAAGGGGTTAAGCCACACAGGCCCGATACCCACCCTTCACCCATGAATTTGTACAGTGGCTTCATCATGCAACTATATATATATATATACACAATATATATACACACGATGAACCAATATACAAATAAATGTAGAAGGGTTATCAAAAGCATACTATCCTACAACCAAACACTTCTCCATACAGACACTACATTAAAATCAATTTCCTTTAATAATCCTAACTGATCTCACAATATATATCATCACAAACCAATGAAAAGCCAATGAAACACCTCACATTCCAATATATATGATGCATAAAATCTATGCACCATATATATTCTGCAAATGAATCAACCAAGTAAACAAAAATCAAAAGCCAATACATTGCAAGTACATTCAGATATCAATTAACCCCTTAAACACCTTATCAGATAATAACCGCAAAGGTGATTAAGGGGTTAAGTCACACAGGCCCGATACCCACCCTTCACCCATGAATTTGTACAGTGGCTTCATCATGCAACTATATATATATATATACTATATATATATATATATACACGATGAACCAATATACAAATAAATGTAGAGGGGTTATCAAAAGCATACTGTCCTACAACCAAACACTTCTCCATACAGACACTACATTAAAATCAATTTCCTTTAATAATCCTAACTGATCTCACAATATATATCATCACAAAGCAATGAAACACCTCACATTCCAATATATATGATGCATAAAATCTATGCACCGTATACATTCTGCAAATGAATCAACCAAGTAATCAAAAATCAATTAGCAATCATTATTTACATCCCTAAACAATTCACACTCCATCCCGAACAATGAAACAATTAACTAATTCACGCCTGGAGCAGAACAATTTAGCCTGTGAAAAAATATAAGTACCAACCAAAACACAACCTTTTAAACCAAGGCTAGCCCTGTCCTCCCTCAAACACACAATACAATACCAAGGAATACATCTATCTAATTTTAAAATACTTTAAACTCACAATAATGCATATCAGCATAGACAAATTAATTTAAAACACATCAAATCAAGCTTTTAAAACAACATCATTTCTTACCCTGTATGTATATATCTCTCTAGACATATATACATACATACATACAGTGGCAAGAAATGATATACCACAAAAAAAAAATACACATGTTAAAAAACCTTTTGAAAAAATTAACAAGTTAAATAAAATACATTTCTTTAGTTCACTTACCATTACTTGGCCCCACCGACTCCCGTTGCGCAGCTTACTCACATACCAATCCACGATCAGGAACCCATAAAATAAAAAATCATAAAATAATAAACAATAAACTAAAAATCCAAATCAATCCACGGGTCTTCTACTTGTAATCCATCTTCATCTGTATTCTTCTTTCTTCTATCTCCTTCCAGCGGGGCGGGGCGGGGTCTTCTCCCCATCTGCGGCCACGCCCTAGTCTTCTTTCTTGCCCGGGGGTCCTTCCTCCGCGGCGCCTGGCTTCAAAATGAGACGACATAGGCTTTTAAAGGCCTATGACGTCACATTTTTCGTCATGGTTCCCACGGTCCTGATTGGGCAGTGAAAACCATGTGTTTTGGCCGACAAAAAAAAAATGATGACGTCACTTAAAGGCAATGACAGCACAGCCAATCAGAATGGCTTTGCTTCAATTGCCTTTAAGATGACGTCATGAAAAGACACATGGCCGCCCTCACATGGTATGGTAGCCAATCAGAGCGTGGGCACTCAATCCCTACTCTGATTGGCTCTAGTACCATTTGACAAGCTTTCAATGACGTCACATCCTTTTTCCCCCCAAGCCTCTGTCACATGGTACTAGAGCCAATCAGAGTAGGGATGGAGTTCCCACGCTCTGATTGGCTACCATACCATGTGAGGGCGGCCATGTGTCTTTTCATGACGTCATCTTAAAGGCAATTGAAGCAAAGCCATTCTGATTGGCTGTGCTGTCATTGCCTTTAAGTGACGTCATCATTTTTTTTTTTGTCGGCCAAAACACATGGTTTTCACAGCGCAATCAGGACCGTGCGAACCATGACGAAAAATGTGACGTCATAGGCCTTTAAAAGCCTATGTCGTCTCATTTTGAAGCCAGGCGCCGCGGAGGAAGGACCTCCTGGCAAGAAAGAAGACCAGGGCGTGGTCGTAGACGGGGAGAAGACCCCGCCCCGCCCCGCTGGAAGGAGATAGAAGAAAGAAGAATACAGATGAAGATGGATTACAAGTAGAAGACCCGTGGATTGATTTGGATTTTTAGTATATTGTTTATTATGTTATGGTTTTTTATTTTATGGGTTCCTGATCGTGGATTGGTTCGTGAGTAAGCTGCGCAATGGGAGTCAGTGGGGCCAAGTAATGGTAAGTGAACTAAAGAAATGTATTTTATTTAACTTGTTAATTTTTTCAAAAGGTTTTTTAACATGTGTATTTTTTTTTGTGGTATATCATTTCTTGCCACTGTATGTATGTATGTATATATGTCTAGAGAGATATATACATACAGGGTAAGAAATGATGTTGTTTTAAAAGCTTGATTTGATGTGTTTTAAATTAATTTGTCTATGCTGCTATGCATTATTGTGAGTTTAAAGTATTTTAAAATTAGATAGATGTATTCCTTGGTATTCTATTGTGTGTTGCCTTGGTTTTAAAGGTTGTATTCTGGTCGTTACTGTATTTTTTCACAGGCTAAATTGTTCTGCTCCAGGCGTGAATTAGTTAATTGTTTCCTTGTTCAGGATGGAGTGTGAATTTTTTAGGGATGTAAATAATGATTGCTAATTGATTTTTGTTTACTTGGTTGATTCATTTGAGAAGTGATGTTATTTTAAAAGCTTGATTTGATGTGTTTTAAATTAATTTGTCTATGCTGCTATGCTTTATTGTGAGTTTAAAGTATTTTAAAATTAGATAGATGTATTCCTTGGTATTGTATTGTGTGTTTGAGGGAGGTCAGCGATAGCCTTGGGTAAGTGAACTAAAGAAATGTATTTTACTTAACTTGTTAATTTTTTTAAAAGCTTTTTTAACATGTGTATTTTTTTTTTGTGGTATATCATTTCTTGCAACTGTATGTATGTATGTATATATGTCTAGAGAGATATATACATACAGGGTAAGAAATGATGTTGTTTTAAAAGCTTGGTTTGATGTGTTTTAAATTAATTTGTCTATGCTGCTATGCTTTATTGTGAGTTTAAAGTATTTTAAAATTAGATAGATGTATTCCTTGGTATTGTATTGTGTGTTTGAGGGAGGTCAGCGATAGCCTTGGTTTTAAAGGTTGTATTTTGGTTGGTACTTATATTTTTTCACAGGCTAAATTGTTCTGCTCCAGGCGTGAATTAGTTAATTGTTTCATTGTTCAGGATGGAGTGTGAATTGTTTAGGGATGTAAATAATGATTGCTAATTGATTTTTGATTACTTGGTTGATTCATTTGCAGAATGTATATGGTGCATAGATTTTATGCATCATATATATTGGAATGTGAGGTGTTTCATTGGTTTGTGATGATATATATTGTGAGATCAGTTAGGATTATTAAAGGAAATTGATTTTAATGTAGTGTCTGTATGGAGAAGTGTTTGGTTGTAGGACAGTATGCTTTTGATAACCCTTCTACATTTATTTGTATATTGGTTCATCGTGTGTATATATACTGTATATATATATATATATATATATATATATATATATATATATATATATATATATATATATATATATATATATATATATATATATATATATATATATATATATATATATACAGTGCTCGACAAATAATGTTAACCTGTCGCCCGTTGCGAGTGGATTTAGGCAGCTGGCGACCCGTGCTGCAGCTCAATGAATTCCCCTGCTCGTGCCAATTTTTTTTTTTTTTTTTTTTAAATAAATAAATAAATAATCCCCCTCCCTGATTGGGTTAAAAAAAAAGTTAAAAAAAATGGCGGCAAATCCTGTGGTCCCGGCGCGCGTGCACAGGGCAAGCAGAGTGTCCTGCCATTTGCGCTGCCTGTTCCCCCCAGCAACCCAGAATCCCCCGCATCCCTCCCCCCCCACGTGGGACGGAAGAGGAAGCCCAAACCAAGCCCCGCGCGCAACCCAGCCCCCCCCCTCCGCTCCCCAAGTGGGACGGAGGGGGAAGCCCAAACCAAGCCCCGCGCGCAACCCAGCCCCCCCCCTCCGCTCCCCACGTGGGACGGAGGGGGAGCCCAAACCAAGCCCCGCGCGCAACCCAGCCCCCCCCCTCCGCTCCCCACGTGGGATGGAGGGGGAAGCCCAAAACAAGCGCCGCGCGCGATCCATGCCCCCACACCCTCCCCCCTCCGCTCCCCACGTGGGACGGAGGGGGAAGCCCAAAACAAGCGCGCTATCCAGCCCCCCCCGCACCGTCCGCTCCCCACGTGGGACGGAGGGGGAAGTGCAAACCCAGCTTCCCCCGTGCGCGCCTCCTGCTGGGACCTGCTCCTGCTCCTGCTGGGACCTGCTCCTGCTCCTGCTGGGACCTGCTGCTGCTGCTGCTGGGACCTGCTCCTGCTGCTGCTGGGACCTGCTCCTGCTCCTGCTGGGACCTGCTGCTGCTGCTGCTGGGACCTGCTGCTGCTGCTGCTGGGACCTGCTCCTGCTAATGCTGGGACCTGCTGCTGCTGCTGCTGCTGCTGCTGGGACCTGCTCCTGCTCCTGCTGGGACCTGCTGCTGCTGGGACCTGCTCCTGCTGGGACCTGCTGCTGCTGCTGCTGGGACCTGCTGCTGCTGAGGCCCACGCTGCGCTGTGTGTCCCATGTCTTGGAGAGGGCCCACTGCCGTGCGGAGACCCCACTGCTGCCACGTGTGACCCGGTGAGTGTGTGAGTGACAGACTGAGTGTCTGTGAGTGTGCCTGTGTGCCTGTGTGCCTGTGTGTGTGCCTGTGTGTCTGTCAGTGTGCCTGTGTGCCTGTGTGTCTGTGAGTGTGCCTGTCAGTGTGCCTGTGTGTGTGTGTGTCTGTCAGTGTGCCTGTGTGTCTGTGAGTGTGTCTGTGAGTGTGCCTGTGTGTCTGTCAGTGTGCCTGTGTGTCTGTGAGTGTTCCTGTGTGCCTGTGTGTCTGTGAGTGTGTCTGTGAGTGTGCCTGTGTGTCTGTGTGTCTGTGAGTGTGCCTGTGTGTCTGTGAGTGTGCCTGTGAGTGTGCCTGTGTGCCTGTGTGTCTGTGAGTGTGCCTGTGTGTCTGTGAGTGTGCCTGTGTGTCTGTGAGTGTGCCTGTGTGCCTGTGTGTCTGTGAGTGTGCCTGTGTGTGTGTGTGTGTCTGTCAGTATGCCTGTGTGTCTGTGAGTGTGTCTGTGAGTGTGCCTGTGTGC
>NC_134493.1:6764473-6774473 GCF_040206685.1 Ascaphus truei
AACGGTATCATCTATTTATTTTTTGATTATATATATATATATATATATATATATATATATATATTTTAATATTATATATATATATATATATAGTTGCATGATGAAGCCACTGTACAAATTCATGGGTGAAGGGTGGGTATCGGGCCTGTGTGGCTTCACCCCTTAATCACCTTTGCGGTTATTATCTGATAAGGTGTTTAAGGGGTTAATTGATATCTGAATGTACTTGCAATGTATTGGCTTTTGATTTTTGTTTACTTGGTTGATTCATTTGCAGAATGTATATGGTGCATAGATTTTATGCATCATAAATATTGGAATGTGAGGTGTTTCATTGGCTTTTCATTGGTTTGTGATGATATATATTGTGAGATCAGTTAGGATTATTAAAGGAAATTGATTTTAATATGGTGTCTGTATGGAGAAGTGTTTGGTTGTAGGACAGTATGCTTTTGATAAACCTTCTACATTTATTTGTATATTGGTTCATCGTGTGTATATATACTGTGTATATATATATATATATATATATATATATATATATATATATATATATATATATATATATCAACTGTAAATATTCCTGTATATTCATTTGCATGTCTTAGACAGGTCTGCAACCCTGTCTTTCACCTTTATCACCCAGCAAACAGCACTTCCACTGCAGCAAGGGATTCTGGGAAATGACATGCAAATGAGCACACAGTGCCACCTTTTATCTCATACTCACATTACATGAGCAACCCTTAGTCAATGCATGCTTCTTTAAACACAGCTTTTAAGCAAGGACTTGGGAGATGCAAAGTCAGTTAACGCACTCACAGACATGTTTGAACCTTGATGGGTCTCATCAACCTCACACTGATGAGACCCATCAAGGTTGAAACATGTCTGTGAGTGGGTTAACTGAGTATATATATATATATATATATATATATATATATATATATATATATATATATATATATATATATATATATATATATATATAGTTGCATGATGAAGCCACTGTTCAAATTCATGGGTGAAGGGTGGGTATCGGGCCTGTGTGGCTTAACCCCATAATCACCTTTGCGGTTATTATCTGATAAGGTGTTTAAGGGGTTAATTGATATCTGAATGTACTTGCAATGTATTGGCTTTGTATTTGCTATGTATGTTGTGGGCAAGAAAAGGATGTTGCTGGCTACGGACACTTCGTATTGATGAGGTCAGTAGTACTTTATTTATTTGAATATGCTAGTTAATGTTTTTAATAATGGGCCATTATCTATTATCCATATTTGGATAATAGTTATTTTGCACATTATTGTACTGTAGGTGTTGGGGGGAGGGTGTATGTATTGAATGTATAGGCCAGGTTTATTTTTTTTACATTCAGGGTTGGTTCCGTAGTTCTGCGTGGGACCTCTGGAGACCACCTGCGGTATCTTCGGGTATCCCAAGGGTATCAGGCTGGTGGTTCCACGGGTGACACATGCGGGGATGACGATGTGTGGTCCCACTTCTGTGGGGGCACCGCCGACCCGTAGTCTGCGGGGATGACGATGTGTGGTCCCACTTGTGTGGGGGCACCGCCGACCCGTAGGTGCGGGGATGATGATGTGTGGTCCCACTTCTGTGGGGGCACCGCGGACCCGTAGTGAGCACCCGTGAGTTCCCCAGACCCCCGAGGGTACCACCCTAGGCCCCGCAGACACCTGTGGGTCTGACCCGGGGCTCCCAGACATCTGCGGGCCTACCGTGGGGACCCAATTGTGGCCCACGGTGACCCAAGGAGACCACCTGGGGGCCATGGTGCTGGCGGGATCCACCAGCAGGCCTCCAGAACCTGTGTAAAAAGGGCTGCTGGTAAACTGTAGGTCTGTCCAGGTGCCCCGAGGTTGTTTGAACTGGGGCGCTCCCTAGAATTTGTGGCTGAAAAAATGTTGCAACGCCTTAGCTATTAAAAATAAAAATAATAGTATTGTATGGATGTGTTCGTGGTGTAAAAGAGTATATAGAAATATATACTGGCCCTTTTTGATGGTTTTGTGGTTGCTGCTTGACTTCGGAGAAGGGAACCCCGTCTCCTTCTCAGCGTGGCAGTGGTGGTGTGAAGATAGTCAGCGCAAACCTCATGGACCTCACGATATCAATGGAACCGGATGGAATAAAAGAATGAGGATAAAAATATGAGAATAAAGCACAGTATCAGTGCATTAAATACACATGTGGGGGATGGGGGGGAAAGGGGGAGGGAAGCAAGGATGGGTATGGGAGGAGGATAACGCTGGAAGGGTTGATATTAATTTTACGTTGTTGCAAGGAGGAGGAGACCATGCAGGAGTGTACCGAGCGGCTGAGGCTGGGCAATTTTATTTGCCATCAAGTGTGAGTGTATTTCTTGTGTTTGCTTTATTTCATTTTATTTCATTGTGTCATAGATTGTTGTATACTTTTTATGTCCACCACATGTTTGCATTTTTTATGCTCATGTCTCCACTGTATATTTATGGGGGGGGCAAAGGGGGTGAGTAATGTATTTAATAAATAGAATGATGTTTATTGTGGGGCTGTGTATTGTTTTTATTGTGGGTACTGGGGGTGGGGGGGGGTGTTTCCCCAACGGTATGTTGGTAGGCCTCCCTTGTGGGTAGTGGGTGGGTGGTTAGGCCTCACGGGTGGGGGGTTAGTGTGGGAGGGTATGTAGGCATCCCGAGTGGTGGGTGAGGGTGGGTTAACCCCTTAATGACTGGAGAGGTTAATAACCGCTATGGTGATTAAAGGGTTAGGGGACATTATTTTAATTTTTGTCTCTGTTTTGCAGCAAGCAGCGGAGGGGCCGTGGGTAGTGGGTAGTGGGTGTGGGTGTGGTTATTTACACAGGATCCCCCTCCCCACATTTACATACAGTACACTGCACTCACAGAAACACAGGCCAGGCAGATTGTACTGACACAATAGGGGGAGGGGGGCTTACACAGATTAGTCAAAGCAGGGAAACTTAGCAGACACAATAGGGGGAGGGTTTTTTACAAAGATTACAGTGAAGACAGGGAAGCTTCACACACAATAGGGGGAGGGTTTTTTACATAGATTACATTGAAGGCAGGAGGTTTAAAACACACAATAGGGGGAGGGCATTTTACATAGATTACAGTGAAGGCAGGCAGGTTTAAAACACACAATAAAAATATGTATGTCATGTATTTATTGTTTATGTATTTTAAATACACAGGGGGTGTACTGTATGTTGTTTATTGCAATGTTTATTGGGGGCAAATCAAAAGTCCCCAATAAACATGCTATTCTGCCTTCATTTCCTTAGCGGCTATCAGCTAAGGTAATGAAGCAGCATTTCTGTATTTTTAATAATATTGTCCAGGAGCAGGGGGTCCCTGAGTATTAATTTCTGGCTCAGGGAACCCCCTGCTCACTGTACAATATTATTAAAATACAGAAATGCTGCTTCATTACCATAGCACATAGCCGCTAAGGTAAGGAACGAGTGTTTATTTATATATGTTTTTTATTTATACTGTACATGTGCAGAGGGTCTCCGGAGCTGAACAGCATTGGTTTCAGGTCTGGGGACCCCCTGCTCACCGAGATACAGGCCCCTTTTGGGGGTGCCGGTATCCCTCTGCTTGCTTCACAGGCCGCGGTCACGTGATCGGGACTTTTAAACGCAGAGGGAAACCGGCACCTCATAAAGGGGGCTGTATCTCGGGGAGCAGGGGGTCCCCCAACCTGAAACCAACACGGTTCAGCTCCAGAGACCCCCTGCACATCTACACTATAAATAAAAATGTATTTCAAATGTATTTATTTATAGTCATTTATTTATTTAGATTTATTTATTTATTTTTTGGCGGAGGCTGTGTGTGAGTTATTTTTATTGTGGGTAGCGGGAGTGGGTGAAGGGGGTATTAGCCCCAACGGTGGCTGTTTAGGGCTTGCGGGGGGTAGCGGGAGGGCTTAACCCCTTCATGACCGTAGCGGTATTAACTGCTACGGCTGTAAAGGGGTTAAGTGCACTGCAACACCCCCCAAAGTCCTAAACTCAAACCAAGGGCCAAATACCCCCCTCACCCACCCCCGCTACCCACAATAAAGCGGGCACGGTGGGTTAACCCCTTCATTGCCACAGCGGCTATACGCTATGGTAATGAAGCAGCATTTCTGTATTTTTAATAATATTGTGCAGGAGCAGGGGGTCCCTGAGCATTAAATGAGACTGAAAATTACTGAACTCAGGCAGAAAACCAAATTCTGTTGCTGAAGCGGATGAATTGCACCTAGCAAGTATATGGTGTAAAGCAAACAGACGTTTTTACCTAGCAACCACACATTCAGCATACCTAATGAAAGATTATATCTAGCAAGTAAATGGTGTAAAGCAAATAGACTTTTTTACCTTGCAACTGCACATCTTGTATACCTGATGAGAGAAAATGCATGCACAGTACTGCTGATATTGTAAAACTTATCCAAGAAAGATAAATTCTACAGAGATGCCTGTGAGAGCTATAACCTCTACAAGAAAAATATGCCCACCTGTAGGACTACCCCAATTGGGGGTTCTAGCAAATACAGTGGCCACAGCTGCAATATCACCTCCTGAGGTCAGGAAGAAAATGACACCTGATAGCCTAAAAATGGAGGACAAGATGCAGCGTTCCTGTAATGAACCCTACCCCACGGAAGAGTGGCCTTCCAGTCCAATAAAGAGGAAGACATCTCTTACGGGGAACCCAAACCGAGGAACACCCACAAAACACCCCAAGAATGGTGGGTGTGCCTGAACTCGGAATGAACAGAAAAGACCGCTCCCTTTGATGACGAATTTGATCAGCAGGAGACAGAGCGGGAGCAGTGGATCACCGAATATTTCCGTCAGCTACTACAGTTGCAAGAAAAGCCGGGTGGATCCAGTGACGCTGCTAAAATTTCAAATAAAGGAGACCCCAGTATTCCTGATGGGACGGAGTCATCCAAAACAAAAAAGCAGAAAAAGAAAAAGAAAAGCGGTTCTTCACTTACCGTGGAAGGAACAGACACATCCTCAGATCCTGTGGAGGAAAAGGGGGACCGAGTTGCCCTGCAGCCTAGAGAAAATGGAGAATTCATCCCGCGGTTAACCGAATATCCAGAGGGCCCAAGGCAGAAGTCGTGTACCCCAAAGAAGTGTCTGTCCGGTGCCAAAAGTGAGGAACCCTCAACCAACCATCCCAGGGAAGTGGAGCCGGAACCAGTGAGTGACGATCCCTTGACCAACCCTGAAGATGCCCTGAAAAATGCCAGGCATGACTGTGATATGCTCCGTGAACAATTGAAACAAAAGGAAGATGGTTACACAGAGCTACAGAAAAATAACGTGAAGCTACAGGAATATGTGCTTGCAATGTACTCTTTAGCCAGGACAGAATTGGACGATCTCAAGACTGAGCTAGATACTGCAAATGCTACTATTTCGCCATGAATGAAAAGCAGAGCCAATCTGATAAAATGGTGGCTACGCTAAAGCGGAAGTATGAGGAGGCACTGAAGCAGATGACAGTCTTCCAGCAAGAGGTTCACACTCTTCGCATAGAGCTGAATGCCTCACATCATGAGACTAACAGCTGCCACATAGACCTGGAAGTTTCCAGAAAGGAACTACACAGTCTCACTGAGGAGCTGGACATTGATAAAGAAACTATTGCAAATCTTAATACAAATCTCCAAGTCTCCCAGAAGGAGCTTCAGACCCTAACCTAGAGAAGGATGTCTCACGCCAGGAGACTGTCTGTCTCAAAGCAGAAGTGCGTAAATGGAAGGAGGACTGCAAAGAGGCCCTGAATAATACAGAGACTGAAAAAGGAGAACATTTAAGATTACAAAGAAAAAACGTAAAACTCAAAGAAGAAAATTTTAATTTGACAAACGACGTTAAGGAAAAAAATGAAAAGCTGCACGAGCTTAAAGAAATAAATAGACTTTTGGAAGGTGAGAAGTTAGAAGCAGAGCACCGACTGCAGAACCAACTGCAAGGTCTCCGTACGCACCTCGAGAAGGCAGAGGAGAAGCAGCGAATTCTGCAGGATGACAATCTGCAGGCTGTTAAAGAAATTCAAGTGCTGCAGGAACGTCTGATGACCCAGTATGTCCCCGCAAAGCAGCATGAGAAACTGAAGGCTACCCTGAGCATCACCAAAGCAACGCTAAAAGCCAAGCTTAGAACCCAGGTGATGTGGCACAAAAGGAAGCACAAGAAGGTCCAGAAACTGAAACAAGTAACTATGGCCCAAGCAAAGAAGTTCATAGTGCTTCACAATGCAATAAAAATGTGGAAGCAAGCTCAGAGAAAGCAAAGCATGCAGATAAATTCCCTGAGAAGGGACTTGCAAGACACACTCAAAAAAACAGGGATCTCTCGTGGATGAGATTACAGTCCTACAAGGACAAGTATTGACCCTGACTAAGCGTCAGTATCCCACAGCCTCAAAAACCCATGAAGACAAGGGTACAGTGAAAGCTGGGAATACCGCTCATCTGAAAGACAAGGTTGCAAAATCTGAACCACCTAAACAAGCACTAGCAAAACCTTCAGCCACCCAGCAGGCAACAAAAGAAAGTACACGTGCTGAATTAAAACCAGAAGAATCCTTAGCTGACGAAGCTGAAAAGATGGGACATTCTCTGGAAGTGGGTGTGGAATTGCAACTTAATCTAAAAGGGGCTGAACTAGCAACCCATTGAGTGGGAAAAGGGCAGAGAGACAGCTTCAAGAGCGGAAAACTCAAAGGGCTGTTTTTAAACGCTCTGCAACTGCTGCCATACAGTATGCCTACAATAAGATGAGCACCCGACGTGAAATCTCATGACCGCGCACGTAGAAAAAAGACCTCCTCGAGCGACTGAGTGGTGCTGATCTCAAGCACCTTCAGGAGGAGACACGAAGAAACTGGTGAAAGGGCTCCAATCCCAGCAGGACTGAGGGTTCTCTTCCTCCATCCACTCTCATTCAAGTCACAGAGATATCTAGAATGAGAGTGGAAGGATGGGCTTTGGCCGTGGCAAGCCCGAGCTTCCCACAAACAGGGGAGGTATGTAACAGGGGAGTAATCCCTGTTCAAGTAATGTGCCTTTAATCTAGCAGTGTGGTGGTTAACTGCTGGTAGTCAATTAATAAACACCACCTGCCTGATTTAGATTGCTTACAAAAGCCTGTCTGTTGAGACAGGAAGTGACTCCTTAGCTCACTTGTGAGCTGACCTTTGGAGACAGAGCAGGGGTTCTTGTGTCTCCCAGGAGAGACTGACCAAGAGAACACAGATCTCTGGAGCTGACCATGTCTTGAGCTCTGCCAGAAGACACAGCAGAGCTGATTCCAAGACACAGGGAAAACTACTAAACCTGAAGCTGACACACCCTGAGGGAAGAGAGCTGAACCAGGAACTGAGAAGATTTTCCCTCCAAGAAACAGATAAGACTTTCATTCTTAAGAGACTTCTTATATCTGCTTATTTCATGCTATGTGTTTGGGGCTGGGAGAAATGCTTGACTAAGGGAGATGTGAATTAATTGCATAGTGTTTCACTAGAAATACTCCCAAGTGAATAGAAGCTTTGTTCCCCCCCCCCTGTGTTTGGATGGATTTCCTGATGAAAAGGAAAAGGCACAATAAAGTCTTATTATAATTTCACCTTATAAAAGTCTCCAATTGTGTACCTCTGTGAACGTCCGTCTACACTGACAAAGAGTGGGGATTGTTCTCCAAGATCGGGATGACTATCTCTCCGAGTCTCATAGACTCCTGTCTGATACCAGGGCCTACAGTATTCTCAATAGTGATCCCACCCTTCTCTTTCAAACACTACTCTGTGGTTTACTTAAACAAGGTCTGGATGACCACATTCTTAACAAAAATGAATTGAAATATTTATATATATATCTAACCCACGGATGCCGATATTTTACCACCTTCCAAAAGTGCACAAGAGCCTTGTAAACCCTCCAGGTAGGCCCATCATATCAGGAGTTGATTCCATGACGTCAAGGGTGTCCAGATATGTAGACCCCTTTTTACAGCCTTATGTGGTCCAACTTCGGTCATATCTTAGAGACACCCTTCATGTCATTGACTCCATCTCTTCCATTGAATGGAAACTGACTTATAGATGGGCCACCTGTGATGTTCAATCTTTATATACATGTATTGAGCACACAAAGGGTCTCGAGGCAATAGAGCACTTTCTTTCGGCTGACATTTCTCTTCAGCCCAATCAATGCAGGTTTGTTCTGTCTCTCATCCAGTTAATTTTGAGCAATAACTATTTCCTGTTTGAGGATGTCTTCTAACTCCAGACCTGTGGTACGGCCATGGGTCCAGATTTGCCCCCAGCTATGCAAACCTCTTTATGGGGTTCTGGGAATCCAAAAACATCTGGAATAATGCACTGCTGGGGGCACGTCTGGTATTCTATGGCCGCTACATTGATGATCTTCTGATCATCTGGGATGGGGATGGAGACTGCCTCAAACAGGCAATGGATGATTTTAATAACAATGATCTAGGACTTACATTTACTTATCAGAGTCACACCCATGAATTGTATTTCTTGATCTGGTTTTATCAGTCGACGTGGATAACATCATTAAAACTAAAGTTCATTTTAAGGATGTAGCAGTGAATGGTTATCTCCATGCAAGGAGTAACCACCATTCAAAATGGATTCAAAACATCCCTCTGAGTAAATTTAATAGACTCAGACGGAACTGCTCAACTCCGTCTGACTTTGAAAGTCAATCACATCGACTGATCCCCCAGTTCATTTCCAAAGGGTATGACTCTGATATGGTCCTAGAGTCTTATCATAAAGTGAGAGCGATTAACAGAACGGATCTTCTTCATAAATCCAAATCTAAAATTTCTGTTAATGATCGTGGTAAAAAAATGTCTGCATCCGATGGTGTCAAATTCATCACTAAATTCAGTGAGTACTCCAGACAAATTACAGATGTGCTAAATCGGCACTGGAATATAGTCATGTGTGATCCACACTTAAATAAAATTCTTACCCCTAGGGTTCCTGTCATTTTCCGTAAAGCTACAAACATTAAGAACCAATTGGCCCCCAGTAGACTTAGAGATCTGGCCCCCACAATGGATCGTGAGGTAGGTCACTTAGGTAGCTGCAGATGTGACAGGTCTAGGCGCATTATGTGTAAACACATGACAGTATCCCAGTCCTTCTCATCCTCCTTTCATGGGGACAACTATCCCATTCAAAGTTCTATCCAGTGTTTGACAACTTTTGTGGTCTATGGGCCTCATGCACAAAGCGCCGAAAAGCGATTTATCGCCATTTTTTCGCCAAAAAAGCCTTTGCGATTCAGTAAGTGCCGATAAGTGGCCAAATTAGGCAATTTTTCTTCCAGATAAAAAATTATCGGCAGGCGGATGCCGATAAGTCACTTATCGGCACTTTTTGAACTCGGCTGAATTCAGGTAGCCCCGATCAGCAAAGTTGGCGGGTTGGTGGTGTATAAGCATCGGCAAGGGCGACACTTAGAAAAAATCAGGCCTTTTTCCTGGCTCCGATTGATGCCGGGGTCTCTGGAGCTGATACCCGCTAATAGCAGCACCGGAGGACCCCAGCATGCATCCGAGGCAGGAAAAATGCATGTAAAGCCCACTTCATTACCTTAGCGGCTAATCGCTAAGGCAATGAAGGGGTTAACCCGCCGTGCCAGGTTTATTGTGGGTAGCAGGGGTGGGCGAAGGGGGTATTTGGCCCTTGGTGGTTGTTTAGGGCTTGCACTTAACCCCTTCATGAAGGGGTTAAGCCCTCCCGCTACCCACCCACAAACCCTAAACAACCACCGTTGGGGCTAATACCCCCATCACCCACCCCCGCTACCCACAATAAAAAAAATACACACACAACAGCCCCACACTAAATAAAAAAAAAAAAAAAAAAAAAAATTATATATATATATATATATATATATATATATATATATATATATATAT
>NC_134493.1:6779473-6781973 GCF_040206685.1 Ascaphus truei
ACCTGTGGGTGTGACCCGGGGCTCCCAGACATCCGCGGCCTACTGTGGGGACCCAATTGTGGCCCACGGTGACCCCGCGGAGACCACCTGGGGGCGATGGCGCTTGGCGGGACCCACCTGCAGGCCTCCAGAACCTGTATGAAACAAGTTGCTGGTACCCTGTAGGTCTGTCAGGTGACCCGTCAGGCCCACTGGGGACTCGCGTGGGGCTGGGGTATGAACCCTGTATGTAAAAGGATTAATCATGTATTTATGTGGGGGCACAGGGGGTGGGTTATGTATTTAATAAATAGAATGATGTTTATTGTGGGGCTGTGTATTGTTTTAATTGTGGGTAATGGGGGTGGGGGGAGGGGTTATTGGCCCCAAGGGTATGTGGGTAAGCCTCCCTTGTGGGTAGTGGGTGAGGGTGGTTAGGCCTCACGGGGTGGGGGGTTAGTGCGGGAGGGTATGTAGGCCTCCCAAGTGGTGGGTGAGGGTGGGTTAACCCCTTAATGACTGTAGCGGTTAATAACCGCTATGGTGATTAAGGGGTTAGGGGACATTACATTTGATGTTTTTATTCTTGTTTTTGTTTTGCAGCAGCGGAAGGGGCATGGGCAGGATGAAGATGAGGATGGCCTTCATCGTGGCAGCTGGACATGGGTGAGTGCTATATGTATTTATTGTATTTATTGTTCTTTATGTATTTAAAATGGACAAATGCACTAATTTTGCCCATTACTGTATTATGCCTTAACCCCTTCATTGCCTTAGCGGCTATCCGCTATGGTAATGATGCAGCATTAATGTATTTTAATAATATTGTGCGGACGCAGGGGGTCCCCTGAGCTGAACCGCATTGATTTGTGGCTCAGGGACCCCCTGCTTCCTGAGTTACAGGCCCTGGTTTGGGGCATCGGTTTCAGTGTCGCCGCCATCTTTATAGCATCCAAGACGCGACGTGGGCTTGTGTGTGTGTGTGGGGGGGGGGGGGGATTGAGTTTGTGTGTGGGGATTGAGTGTGTGTGTGTGGGGGGGATTGAGTGTGTGTGTGTGAGGGGCGGATTGAGTGTGTGTGTGGGGGGGATTGAGTGTGTGTGTGTGGTGATTTATTGAGTGTATGTGGTGAGTGTGTGTATGTGGTGATTGATTGAGAGAGTGTGTGTTGTAATGCAGTGGTGTACAAACTGGGGGGGCTATGAGGCGCAAGATTATTTAGGGGGCGCAGGCGGCGTGCAACGAAAACTGGGTGTATGGGCCGGCAGACGCTGTGCGCGACGGGCGGCCAAGAAGATGTGCACGGGCGGGCAGCCGAAGATGTGTGCGGGTGGCTGAACAGGATAGTGCAGGTGGCGGCAACGTGATGGTGTGTGCGCACACGCGCAGGGGCTTCGGAGGTACGGGGAGGAGCACGCCCGAGCACGGTGAAATCAAACGCCCCTCCTTCGGTGTTTGCCCTGCAATAGCGCTGTGTTCCTGCTCTCCTCCGCTGGCAACCTGCTTCCCTGTGATCCTCTGCAAGTGAAAGGGTAGGCTGCCACTATATCAATCATACTATGAATGTACAGAAATAATGTAAAAAACCTGTGAAAACACAACATTGAAAACGGGAAAAAATAAATAATATTGTAGGTAGGAGTTTGGATGACAATGGGGATAGCAAGATCAAAAGCATGGAGGGGAAGGAAGAAAAAAAAGGGGGGGGGAGAGGGAAGGGAGGTAGCAAAGAGGTGGATGAATGCCCCCCCACAGGATTGCCTTTGTGCACGTACGCTCTCCCAAGCTTGGCGCTTGGGGAGACAAACAAAATTTACTTTGATGTGCGCTCAGCAGCAGTCAATACACACACACAGCCACACACAAACACACACAAATAGCCCCGATCCACGCTTGCAAAATTATGCAGGACACCCTGTGTTCATGCTTGGAGAGTTGGTGATGTCACCGCTCTCAGCAGCAGCGTGGACGCAGCCTAATTTTGCAAGCGCGAGCTGTTGAAATATGTAAGTATTTAAAGCTGCAGTTCAGTCTTTTTTTAAAAAAAAATTTAATTTTTTTTTACTTCAATAGCTTCATGTGGGCAATCTCTACTTACCTAAAGAACTGTATAGCTGCAGGTCAATCCATTCTCCATGTATTAATCGCTGAAATTTGGCGACATTTTTAAAGCTGGCATTTGTTTATAATCTGCTTCTATCAGTCAGTGGAAGACCATGAATATTCATGAGTCTCCCAGTGACATGTTCTCTCCCGATCTGCCGCTGTGTGGTGCCCCCTTCTGCCCCGATCCCTGTGGCTATCAGCCTGCGCGAGATGATGTGGCTTGCGCCGCCAGTGGGGAGGGGGGAGCGGGAGATGTGTCCCCTTCTGCCCCGATCCTTGTGCCTGCCTCCCTGCCCACACGGGAGATGCAGGGGTGTTGCGCTGCCCCCGTGGGGGGTGGAAAGGGAGGGAGGAGCGGGAGATGTGTCCCCTTCTGCTCCGATCCTTGTGCCTGCCTCCCTACCCCACGCGGGAG